>NW_028283385.1:300000-570250 GCF_059441005.1 Hippichthys cyanospilos
GCTTAGTTTATGATTTATAGTCAACATTAATGAAATGTCCCCAACAGCGTTTTCAGCCCGAGTGGAGCACATTTTGACTGTTTTTTTAAAAACATCATTGTACATTGAAATTTCTGCTTGCGTATGCTTTAGAAGCAAGAATTTAGAGGACTACATTCATTATTTCAGCTGAAAAATGCTTAGTTTATGATTTATAGTCAACATTAATGAAATGTTCCAAACAAGCGTTTTCAGCCCGAGTGGAGCACATTTTGACCCTTTTTTTAAAAACATCATTGTACATTGAAATTTCTGCTTGCGTATGCTTTAGAAGCAAGAATTAAGAGGACTACATTCATTATTTCAGCTGAAAAATGCTTAGTTTATGATTTATAGTCAACATTAATGTCATGTCCCAAACAAGCGTTTTCAGCCCGAGTGGAGCACATTTTGACTGTTTTTTTAAAAACATCATTGTACATTGAAATTTCTGCTTGCGTATGCTTTAGAAGCAAGAATTAAGAGGACTACATTCATTATTTCAGCTGAAAAATGCTTAGTTTATGATTTATAGTCAACATTAATGAAATGTTCCAAACAAGCGTTTTCAGCCCGAGTGGAGCACATTTTGACCCTTTTTTTAAAAACATCATTGTACATTGAAATTTCTGCTTGCGTATGCTTTAGAAGCAAGAATTAAGAGGACTACATTCATTATTTCAGCTGAAAAATGCTTAGTTTTTGATTTGTAGTCAACATTAATGAAATGTCCCCAACAGCGTTTTCAGCCCGAGTGGAGCGCATTTTGACTGTTTTTTTTAAAAACATCATTGTACATTGAAATTTCTGCTTGCGTATGCTTTAGAAGCAAGAATTAAGAGGACTACATTCATTATTTCAGCTGAAAAATGCTTAGTTTATGATTTATAGTCAACATTAAGGAAATGTTCCGAACAAGCGTTTTCAGCCCGAGTGGAGCACATTTTGACCGTTTTTTTAAAAACATCATTGTACATTGAAATTTCTGCTTGCGTATGCTTTAGAAGCAAGAATTAAGAGGACTACATTCATTATTTCAGCTGAAAAATGCTTAGTTTATGATTTATAGTCAACATTAATGAAATGTTCCAAACAAGCGTTTTCAGCCCGAGTGGAGCACATTTTGACCCTTTTTTTAAAAACATCATTGTACATTGAAATTTCTGCTTGCGTATGCTTTAGAAGCAAGAATTAAGAGGACTACATTCATTATTTCAGCTGAAAAATGCTTAGTTTATGATTTATAGTCAACATTAATGTCATGTCCCAAACAAGCGTTTTCAGCCCGAGTGGAGCACATTTTGACTGTTTTTTTAAAAACATCATTGTACATTGAAATTTCTGCTTGCGTATGCTTTAGAAGCAAGAATTAAGAGGACTACATTCATTATTTCAGCTGAAAAATGCTTAGTTTATGATTTATAGTCAACATTAATGAAATGTTCCAAACAAGCGTTTTCAGCCCGAGTGGAGCACATTTTGACCCTTTTTTTAAAAACATCATTGTACATTGAAATTTCTGCTTGCGTATGCTTTAGAAGCAAGAATTAAGAGGACTACATTCATTATTTCAGCTGAAAAATGCTTAGTTTATGATTTATAGTCAACATTAATGTCATGTCCCAAACAAGCGTTTTCAGCCCGAGTGGAGCACATTTTGACTGTTTTTTTAAAAACATCATTGTACATTGAAATTTCTGCTTGCGTATGCTTTAGAAGCAAGAATTAAGAGGACTACATTCATTATTTCAGCTGAAAAATGCTTAGTTTATGATTTATAGTCAACATTAATGAAATGTTCCAAACAAGCGTTTTCAGCCCGAGTGGAGCACATTTTGACCCTTTTTTTAAAAACATCATTGTACATTGAAATTTCTGCTTGCGTATGCTTTAGAAGCAAGAATTAAGAGGACTACATTCATTATTTCAGCTGAAAAATGCTTAGTTTTTGATTTGTAGTCAACATTAATGAAATGTCCCCAACAGCGTTTTCAGCCCGAGTGGAGCGCATTTTGACTGTTTTTTTTAAAAACATCATTGTACATTGAAATTTCTGCTTGCGTATGCTTTAGAAGCAAGAATTAAGAGGACTACATTCATTATTTCAGCTGAAAAATGCTTAGTTTATGATTTATAGTCAACATTAAGGAAATGTTCCGAACAAGCGTTTTCAGCCCGAGTGGAGCACATTTTGACCGTTTTTTTAAAAACATCATTGTACATTGAAATTTCTGCTTGCGTATGCTTTAGAAGCAAGAATTAAGAGGACTACATTCATTATTTCAGCTGAAAAATGCTTAGTTTATGATTTATAGTCAACATTAATGAAATGTTCCAAACAAGCGTTTTCAGCCCGAGTGGAGCACATTTTGACCCTTTTTTTAAAAACATCATTGTACATTGAAATTTCTGCTTGCGTATGCTTTAGAAGCAAGAATTAAGAGGACTACATTCATTATTTCAGCTGAAAAATGCTTAGTTTTTGATTTGTAGTCAACATTAATGAAATGTCCCCAACAGCGTTTTCAGCCCGAGTGGAGCGCATTTTGACTGTTTTTTTTAAAAACATCATTGTACATTGAAATTTCTGCTTGCGTATGCTTTAGAAGCAAGAATTAAGAGGACTACATTCATTATTTCAGCTGAAAAATGCTTAGTTTATGATTTATAGTCAACATTAAGGAAATGTTCCGAACAAGCGTTTTCAGCCCGAGTGGAGCACATTTTGACCGTTTTTTAAAAAACATCATTGTACATTGAAATTTCTTTTTGCGTATGCTTTAGAAGCAAGAATTAAGAGGACTACATTCATTATTTCAGCTGAAAAATGCTTAGTTTATGATTTATAGTCAACATTAATGTCATGTCCCAAACAAGCGTTTTCAGCCCGAGTGGAGCACATTTTGACTGCTTTTTTAAAAACATCATTGTACATTGAAATTTCTGCTTGCGTATGCTTTAGAAGCAAGAATTAAGAGGACTACATTCATTATTTCAGCTGAAAAATGCTTAGTTTATGATTTATAGTCAACATTAATGAAATGTTCCAAACAAGCGTTTTCAGCCCGAGTGGAGCACATTTTGACCCTTTTTTTAAAAACATCATTGTACATTGAAATTTCTGCTTGCGTATGCTTTAGAAGCAAGAATTAAGAGGACTACATTCATTATTTCAGCTGAAAAATGCTTAGTTTTTGATTTGTAGTCAACATTAATGAAATGTCCCCAACAGCGTTTTCAGCCCGAGTGGAGCGCATTTTGACTGTTTTTTTTAAAAACATCATTGTACATTGAAATTTCTGCTTGCGTATGCTTTAGAAGCAAGAATTAAGAGGACTACATTCATTATTTCAGCTGAAAAATGCTTAGTTTATGATTTATAGTCAACATTAAGGAAATGTTCCGAACAAGCGTTTTCAGCCCGAGTGGAGCACATTTTGACCGTTTTTTAAAAAACATCATTGTACATTGAAATTTCTTTTTGCGTATGCTTTAGAAGCAAGAATTAAGAGGACTACATTCATTATTTCAGCTGAAAAATGCTTAGTTTATGATTTATAGTCAACATTAATGTCATGTCCCAAACAAGCGTTTTCAGCCCGAGTGGAGCACATTTTGACTGTTTTTTTAAAAACATCATTGTACATTGAAAATTCTGCTTGCGTATGCTTTAGAAGCAAGAATTAAGAGGACTACATTCATTATTTCAGCTGAAAAATGCTTAGTTTATGATTTATAGTCAACATTAATGAAATGTTCCAAACAAGCGTTTTCAGCCCGAGTGGAGCACATTTTGACCCTTTTTTTAAAAACATCATTGTACATTGAAATTTCTGCTTGCGTATGCTTTAGAAGCAAGAATTAAGAGGACTACATTCATTATTTCAGCTGAAAAATGCTTAGTTTTTGATTTGTAGTCAACATTAATGAAATGTCCCCAACAGCGTTTTCAGCCCGAGTGGAGCGCATTTTGACTGTTTTTTTTAAAAACATCATTGTACATTGAAATTTCTGCTTGCGTATGCTTTAGAAGCAAGAATTAAGAGGACTACATTCATTATTTCAGCTGAAAAATGCTTAGTTTATGATTTATAGTCAACATTAAGGAAATGTTCCGAACAAGCGTTTTCAGCCCGAGTGGAGCACATTTTGACCGTTTTTTAAAAAACATCATTGTACATTGAAATTTCTTTTTGCGTATGCTTTAGAAGCAAGAATTAAGAGGACTACATTCATTATTTCAGCTGAAAAATGCTTAGTTTATGATTTATAGTCAACATTAATGTCATGTCCCAAACAAGCGTTTTCAGCCCGAGTGGAGCACATTTTGACTGCTTTTTTAAAAACATCATTGTACATTGAAATTTCTGCTTGCGTATGCTTTAGAAGCAAGAATTAAGAGGACTACATTCATTATTTCAGCTGAAAAATGCTTAGTTTATGATTTATAGTCAACATTAATGAAATGTTCCAAACAAGCGTTTTCAGCCCGAGTGGAGCACATTTTGACCCTTTTTTTAAAAACATCATTGTACATTGAAATTTCTGCTTGCGTATGCTTTAGAAGCAAGAATTAAGAGGACTACATTCATTATTTCAGCTGAAAAATGCTTAGTTTATGATTTATAGTCAACATTAATGTCATGTCCCAAACAAGCGTTTTCAGCCCGAGTGGAGCACATTTTGACTGTTTTTTTAAAAACATCATTGTACATTGAAATTTCTGCTTGCGTATGCTTTAGAAGCAAGAATTAAGAGGACTACATTCATTATTTCAGCTGAAAAATGCTTAGTTTATGATTTATAGTCAACATTAATGAAATGTTCCAAACAAGCGTTTTCAGCCCGAGTGGAGCACATTTTGACCCTTTTTTTAAAAACATCATTGTACATTGAAATTTCTGCTTGCGTATGCTTTAGAAGCAAGAATTAAGAGGACTACATTCATTATTTCAGCTGAAAAATGCTTAGTTTATGATTTATAGTCAACATTAATGTCATGTCCCAAACAAGCGTTTTCAGCCCGAGTGGAGCACATTTTGACTGTTTTTTTAAAAACATCATTGTACATTGAAATTTCTGCTTGCGTATGCTTTAGAAGCAAGAATTAAGAGGACTACATTCATTATTTCAGCTGAAAAATGCTTAGTTTATGATTTATAGTCAACATTAATGAAATGTTCCAAACAAGCGTTTTCAGCCCGAGTGGAGCACATTTTGACCCTTTTTTTAAAAACATCATTGTACATTGAAATTTCTGCTTGCGTATGCTTTAGAAGCAAGAATTAAGAGGACTACATTCATTATTTCAGCTGAAAAATGCTTAGTTTTTGATTTGTAGTCAACATTAATGAAATGTCCCCAACAGCGTTTTCAGCCCGAGTGGAGCGCATTTTGACTGTTTTTTTTAAAAACATCATTGTACATTGAAATTTCTGCTTGCGTATGCTTTAGAAGCAAGAATTAAGAGGACTACATTCATTATTTCAGCTGAAAAATGCTTAGTTTATGATTTATAGTCAACATTAAGGAAATGTTCCGAACAAGCGTTTTCAGCCCGAGTGGAGCACATTTTGACCGTTTTTTAAAAAACATCATTGTACATTGAAATTTCTTTTTGCGTATGCTTTAGAAGCAAGAATTAAGAGGACTACATTCATTATTTCAGCTGAAAAATGCTTAGTTTATGATTTATAGTCAACATTAATGTAATGTCCCAAACAAGCGTTTTCAGCCCGAGTGGAGCACATTTTGACTGTTTTTTTAAAAACATCATTGTACATTGAAATTTCTGCTTGCGTATGCTTTAGAAGCAAGAATTAAGAGGACCACATTCATTATTTCAGCTGAAAAATGCTTAGTTTATGATTTATAGTCAACATTAATGTCATGTCCCAAACAAGCGTTTTCAGCCCGAGTGGAGCACATTATGACTGTTTTTTTAAAAACATCATTGTACATTGAAATTTCTGCTTGCGTATGCTTTAGAAGCAAGAATTAAGAGGACTACATTCATTATTTCAGCTGAAAAATGCTTAGTTTATGATTTATAGTCAACATTAATGAAATGTTCCAAACAAGCGTTTTCAGCCCGAGTGGAGCACATTTTCACCCTTTTTTTAAAAACATCATTGTACATTGAAATTTCTGCTTGCGTATGCTTTAGAAGCAAGAATTAAGAGGACTACATTCATTATTTCAGCTGAAAAATGCTTAGTTTATGATTTATAGTCAACATTAAGGAAATGTTCCGAACAAGCGTTTTCAGCCCGAGTGGAGCACATTTTGACCGTTTTTTAAAAAACATCATTGTACATTGAAATTTCTTTTTGCGTATGCTTTAGAAGCAAGAATTAAGAGGACTACATTCATTATTTCAGCTGAAAAATGCTTAGTTTATGATTTATAGTCAACATTAATGTAATGTCCCAAACAAGCGTTTTCAGCCCGAGTGGAGCACATTTTGACTGTTTTTTTAAAAACATCATTGTACATTGAAATTTCTGCTTGCGTATGCTTTAGAAGCAAGAATTAAGAGGACTACATTCATTATTTCAGCTGAAAAATGCTTAGTTTTTGATTTGTAGTCAACATTAATGAAATGTCCCCAACAGCGTTTTCAGCCCGAGTGGAGCGCATTTTGACTGTTTTTTTTAAAAACATCATTGTACATTGAAATTTCTGCTTGCGTATGCTTTAGAAGCAAGAATTAAGAGGACTACATTCATTATTTCAGCTGAAAAATGCTTAGTTTATGATTTATAGTCAACATTAAGGAAATGTTCCGAACAAGCGTTTTCAGCCCGAGTGGAGCACATTTTGACCGTTTTTTTAAAAACATCATTGTACATTGAAATTTCTGCTTGCGTATGCTTTAGAAGCAAGAATTAAGAGGACTACATTCATTATTTCAGCTGAAAAATGCTTAGTTTATGATTTATAGTCAACATTAATGAAATGTTCCAAACAAGCGTTTTCAGCCCGAGTGGAGCACATTTTGACCCTTTTTTTAAAAACATCATTGTACATTGAAATTTCTGCTTGCGTATGCTTTAGAAGCAAGAATTAAGAGGACTACATTCATTATTTCAGCTGAAAAATGCTTAGTTTTTGATTTGTAGTCAACATTAATGAAATGTCCCCAACAGCGTTTTCAGCCCGAGTGGAGCGCATTTTGACTGTTTTTTTTAAAAACATCATTGTACATTGAAATTTCTGCTTGCGTATGCTTTAGAAGCAAGAATTAAGAGGACTACATTCATTATTTCAGCTGAAAAATGCTTAGTTTATGATTTATAGTCAACATTAAGGAAATGTTCCGAACAAGCGTTTTCAGCCCGAGTGGAGCACATTTTGACCGTTTTTTAAAAAACATCATTGTACATTGAAATTTCTTTTTGCGTATGCTTTAGAAGCAAGAATTAAGAGGACTACATTCATTATTTCAGCTGAAAAATGCTTAGTTTATGATTTATAGTCAACATTAATGTCATGTCCCAAACAAGCGTTTTCAGCCCGAGTGGAGCACATTTTGACTGCTTTTTTAAAAACATCATTGTACATTGAAATTTCTGCTTGCGTATGCTTTAGAAGCAAGAATTAAGAGGACTACATTCATTATTTCAGCTGAAAAATGCTTAGTTTATGATTTATAGTCAACATTAATGAAATGTTCCAAACAAGCGTTTTCAGCCCGAGTGGAGCACATTTTGACCCTTTTTTTAAAAACATCATTGTACATTGAAATTTCTGCTTGCGTATGCTTTAGAAGCAAGAATTAAGAGGACTACATTCATTATTTCAGCTGAAAAATGCTTAGTTTTTGATTTGTAGTCAACATTAATGAAATGTCCCCAACAGCGTTTTCAGCCCGAGTGGAGCGCATTTTGACTGTTTTTTTTAAAAACATCATTGTACATTGAAATTTCTGCTTGCGTATGCTTTAGAAGCAAGAATTAAGAGGACTACATTCATTATTTCAGCTGAAAAATGCTTAGTTTATGATTTATAGTCAACATTAAGGAAATGTTCCGAACAAGCGTTTTCAGCCCGAGTGGAGCACATTTTGACCGTTTTTTAAAAAACATCATTGTACATTGAAATTTCTTTTTGCGTATGCTTTAGAAGCAAGAATTAAGAGGACTACATTCATTATTTCAGCTGAAAAATGCTTAGTTTATGATTTATAGTCAACATTAATGTCATGTCCCAAACAAGCGTTTTCAGCCCGAGTGGAGCACATTTTGACTGTTTTTTTAAAAACATCATTGTACATTGAAAATTCTGCTTGCGTATGCTTTAGAAGCAAGAATTAAGAGGACTACATTCATTATTTCAGCTGAAAAATGCTTAGTTTATGATTTATAGTCAACATTAATGAAATGTTCCAAACAAGCGTTTTCAGCCCGAGTGGAGCACATTTTGACCCTTTTTTTAAAAACATCATTGTACATTGAAATTTCTGCTTGCGTATGCTTTAGAAGCAAGAATTAAGAGGACTACATTCATTATTTCAGCTGAAAAATGCTTAGTTTTTGATTTGTAGTCAACATTAATGAAATGTCCCCAACAGCGTTTTCAGCCCGAGTGGAGCGCATTTTGACTGTTTTTTTTAAAAACATCATTGTACATTGAAATTTCTGCTTGCGTATGCTTTAGAAGCAAGAATTAAGAGGACTACATTCATTATTTCAGCTGAAAAATGCTTAGTTTATGATTTATAGTCAACATTAAGGAAATGTTCCGAACAAGCGTTTTCAGCCCGAGTGGAGCACATTTTGACCGTTTTTTAAAAAACATCATTGTACATTGAAATTTCTTTTTGCGTATGCTTTAGAAGCAAGAATTAAGAGGACTACATTCATTATTTCAGCTGAAAAATGCTTAGTTTATGATTTATAGTCAACATTAATGTCATGTCCCAAACAAGCGTTTTCAGCCCGAGTGGAGCACATTTTGACTGCTTTTTTAAAAACATCATTGTACATTGAAATTTCTGCTTGCGTATGCTTTAGAAGCAAGAATTAAGAGGACTACATTCATTATTTCAGCTGAAAAATGCTTAGTTTATGATTTATAGTCAACATTAATGAAATGTTCCAAACAAGCGTTTTCAGCCCGAGTGGAGCACATTTTGACCCTTTTTTTAAAAACATCATTGTACATTGAAATTTCTGCTTGCGTATGCTTTAGAAGCAAGAATTAAGAGGACTACATTCATTATTTCAGCTGAAAAATGCTTAGTTTATGATTTATAGTCAACATTAATGTCATGTCCCAAACAAGCGTTTTCAGCCCGAGTGGAGCACATTTTGACTGTTTTTTTAAAAACATCATTGTACATTGAAATTTCTGCTTGCATATGCTTTAGAAGCAAGAATTAAGAGGACTACATTCATTATTTCAGCTGAAAAATGCTTAGTTTATGATTTATAGTCAACATTAATGAAATGTTCCAAACAAGCGTTTTCAGCCCGAGTGGAGCACATTTTGACCCTTTTTTTAAAAACATCATTGTACATTGAAATTTCTGCTTGCGTATGCTTTAGAAGCAAGAATTAAGAGGACTACATTCATTATTTCAGCTGAAAAATGCTTAGTTTATGATTTATAGTCAACATTAATGTCATGTCCCAAACAAGCGTTTTCAGCCCGAGTGGAGCACATTTTGACTGTTTTTTTAAAAACATCATTGTACATTGAAATTTCTGCTTGCGTATGCTTTAGAAGCAAGAATTAAGAGGACTACATTCATTATTTCAGCTGAAAAATGCTTAGTTTATGATTTATAGTCAACATTAATGAAATGTTCCAAACAAGCGTTTTCAGCCCGAGTGGAGCACATTTTGACCCTTTTTTTAAAAACATCATTGTACATTGAAATTTCTGCTTGCGTATGCTTTAGAAGCAAGAATTAAGAGGACTACATTCATTATTTCAGCTGAAAAATGCTTAGTTTTTGATTTGTAGTCAACATTAATGAAATGTCCCCAACAGCGTTTTCAGCCCGAGTGGAGCGCATTTTGACTGTTTTTTTTAAAAACATCATTGTACATTGAAATTTCTGCTTGCGTATGCTTTAGAAGCAAGAATTAAGAGGACTACATTCATTATTTCAGCTGAAAAATGCTTAGTTTATGATTTATAGTCAACATTAAGGAAATGTTCCGAACAAGCGTTTTCAGCCCGAGTGGAGCACATTTTGACCGTTTTTTAAAAAACATCATTGTACATTGAAATTTCTTTTTGCGTATGCTTTAGAAGCAAGAATTAAGAGGACTACATTCATTATTTCAGCTGAAAAATGCTTAGTTTATGATTTATAGTCAACATTAATGTAATGTCCCAAACAAGCGTTTTCAGCCCGAGTGGAGCACATTTTGACTGTTTTTTTAAAAACATCATTGTACATTGAAATTTCTGCTTGCGTATGCTTTAGAAGCAAGAATTAAGAGGACTACATTCATTATTTCAGCTGAAAAATGCTTAGTTTATGATTTATAGTCAACATTAATGTCATGTCCCAAACAAGCGTTTTCAGCCCGAGTGGAGCACATTATGACTGTTTTTTTAAAAACATCATTGTACATTGAAATTTCTGCTTGCGTATGCTTTAGAAGCAAGAATTAAGAGGACTACATTCATTATTTCAGCTGAAAAATGCTTAGTTTATGATTTATAGTCAACATTAATGAAATGTTCCAAACAAGCGTTTTCAGCCCGAGTGGAGCACATTTTCACCCTTTTTTTAAAAACATCATTGTACATTGAAATTTCTGCTTGCGTATGCTTTAGAAGCAAGAATTAAGAGGACTACATTCATTATTTCAGCTGAAAAATGCTTAGTTTATGATTTATAGTCAACATTAAGGAAATGTTCCGAACAAGCGTTTTCAGCCCGAGTGGAGCACATTTTGACCGTTTTTTAAAAAACATCATTGTACATTGAAATTTCTTTTTGCGTATGCTTTAGAAGCAAGAATTAAGAGGACTACATTCATTATTTCAGCTGAAAAATGCTTAGTTTATGATTTATAGTCAACATTAATGTAATGTCCCAAACAAGCGTTTTCAGCCCGAGTGGAGCACATTTTGACTGTTTTTTTAAAAACATCATTGTACATTGAAATTTCTGCTTGCGTATGCTTTAGAAGCAAGAATTAAGAGGACTACATTCATTATTTCAGCTGAAAAATGCTTAGTTTTTGATTTGTAGTCAACATTAATGAAATGTCCCCAACAGCGTTTTCAGCCCGAGTGGAGCGCATTTTGACTGTTTTTTTTAAAAACATCATTGTACATTGAAATTTCTGCTTGCGTATGCTTTAGAAGCAAGAATTAAGAGGACTACATTCATTATTTCAGCTGAAAAATGCTTAGTTTATGATTTATAGTCAACATTAAGGAAATGTTCCGAACAAGCGTTTTCAGCCCGAGTGGAGCACATTTTGACCGTTTTTTAAAAAACATCATTGTACATTGAAATTTCTGTTTGCGTATGCTTTAGAAGCAAGAATTAAGAGGACTACATTCATTATTTCAGCTGAAAAATGCTTAGTTTATGATTTATAGTCAACATTAATGTAATGTCCCAAACAAGCGTTTTCAGCCCGAGTGGAGCACATTTTGACTGTTTTTTTAAAAACATCATTGTACATTGAAATTTCTGCTTGCGTATGCTTTAGAAGCAAGAATTAAGAGGACTACATTCATTATTTCAGCTGAAAAATGCTTAGTTTATGATTTATAGTCAACATTAATTAAATGTCCCCAACAGCGTTTTCAGCCCGAGTGGAGCACATTTTGACTGTTTTTTTAAAAACATCATTGTACATTGAAATTTCTGCTTGCGAATGCTTTAGAAGCAAGAATTAAGAGGACTACATTCATTATTTCAGCTGAAAAATGCTTAGTTTTTGATTTGTAGTCAACATTAATGAAATGTCCCCAACAGCGTTTTCAGCCCGAGTGGAGCACATTTTGACTGTTTTTTTTAAAAACATCATTGTACATTGAAATTTCTGCTTGCGTATGCTTTAGAAGCAAGAATTAAGAGGACTACTTTCATTATTTCAGCTGAAAAATGCTTAGTTTTTGATTTGTAGTCAACATTAATGAAATGTCCCCAACAGCGTTTTCAGCCCGAGTGGAGCGCATTTTGACTGTTTTTTTTAAAAACATCATTGTACATTGAAATTTCTGCTTGCGTATGCTTTAGAAGCAAGAATTAAGAGGACTACATTCATTATTTCAGCTGAAAAATGCTTAGTTTATGATTTATAGTCAACATTAAGGAAATGTTCCGAACAAGCGTTTTCAGCCCGAGTGGAGCACATTTTGACCGTTTTTTAAAAAACATCATTGTACATTGAAATTTCTTTTTGCGTATGCTTTAGAAGCAAGAATTAAGAGGACTACATTCATTATTTCAGCTGAAAAATGCTTAGTTTATGATTTATAGTTAACATTAATGTAATGTCCCAAACAAGCGTTTTCAGCCCGAGTGGAGC
The DNA here is from genome assembly GCF_059441005.1 of Hippichthys cyanospilos. NCBI lineage: Eukaryota > Metazoa > Chordata > Actinopteri > Syngnathiformes > Syngnathidae > Hippichthys > Hippichthys cyanospilos. The sequence continues at coordinate 312,528 of NW_028283385.1, forward strand.
ACATTTTGACTGTTTTTTTAAAAACATCATTGTACATTGAAATTTCTGCTTGCGTATGCTTTAGAAGCAAGAATTAAGAGGACTACATTCATTATTTCAGCTGAAAAATGCTTAGTTTATGATTTATAGTCAACATAAATGTCATGTCCCGAACAAGCGTTTTCAGCCCGAGTGGAGCACATTTTGACTGTTTTTTTAAAAACATCATTGTACATTGAAATTTCTGCTTGCGTATGCTTTAGAAGCAAGAATTAAGAGGACTACATTCATTATTTCAGCTGAAAAATGCTTAGTTTATGATTTATAGTCAACATTAATGAAATGTTCCAAACAAGCGTTTTCAGCCCGAGTGGAGCACATTTTGACCCTTTTTTTAAAAACATCATTGTACATTGAAATTTCTGCTTGCGTATGCTTTAGAAGCAAGAATTAAGAGGACTACATTCATTATTTCAGCTGAAAAATGCTTAGTTTTTGATTTGTAGTCAACATTAATGAAATGTCCCCAACAGCGTTTTCAGCCCGAGTGGAGCGCATTTTGACTGTTTTTTTTAAAAACATCATTGTACATTGAAATTTCTGCTTGCGTATGCTTTAGAAGCAAGAATTAAGAGGACTACATTCATTATTTCAGCTGAAAAATGCTTAGTTTATGATTTATAGTCAACATTAAGGAAATGTTCCGAACAAGCGTTTTCAGCCCGAGTGGAGCACATTTTGACCGTTTTTTAAAAAACATCATTGTACATTGAAATTTCTGCTTGCGTATGCTTTAGAAGCAAGAATTAAGAGGACTACATTCATTATTTCAGCTGAAAAATGCTTAGTTTTTGATTTGTAGTCAACATTAATGAAATGTCCCCAACAGCGTTTTCAGCCCGAGTGGAGCGCATTTTGACTGTTTTTTTTAAAAACATCATTGTACATTGAAATTTCTGCTTGCGTATGCTTTAGAAGCAAGAATTAAGAGGACTACATTCATTATTTCAGCTGAAAAATGCTTAGTTTATGATTTATAGTCAACATTAAGGAAATGTTCCGAACAAGCGTTTTCAGCCCGAGTGGAGCACATTTTGACCGTTTTTTAAAAAACATCATTGTACATTGAAATTTCTGTTTGCGTATGCTTTAGAAGCAAGAATTAAGAGGACTACATTCATTATTTCAGCTGAAAAATGCTTAGTTTATGATTTATAGTCAACATTAATGTAATGTCCCAAACAAGCGTTTTCAGCCCGAGTGGAGCACATTTTGACTGTTTTTTTAAAAACATCATTGTACATTGAAATTTCTGCTTGCGTATGCTTTAGAAGCAAGAATTAAGAGGACTACATTCATTATTTCAGCTGAAAAATGCTTAGTTTATGATTTATAGTCAACATTAATTAAATGTCCCCAACAGCGTTTTCAGCCCGAGTGGAGCACATTTTGACTGTTTTTTTAAAAACATCATTGTACATTGAAATTTCTGCTTGCGAATGCTTTAGAAGCAAGAATTAAGAGGACTACATTCATTATTTCAGCTGAAAAATGCTTAGTTTTTGATTTGTAGTCAACATTAATGAAATGTCCCCAACAGCGTTTTCAGCCCGAGTGGAGCACATTTTGACTGTTTTTTTTAAAAACATCATTGTACATTGAAATTTCTGCTTGCGTATGCTTTAGAAGCAAGAATTAAGAGGACTACTTTCATTATTTCAGCTGAAAAATGCTTAGTTTTTGATTTGTAGTCAACATTAATGAAATGTCCCCAACAGCGTTTTCAGCCCGAGTGGAGCGCATTTTGACTGTTTTTTTTAAAAACATCATTGTACATTGAAATTTCTGCTTGCGTATGCTTTAGAAGCAAGAATTAAGAGGACTACATTCATTATTTCAGCTGAAAAATGCTTAGTTTATGATTTATAGTCAACATTAAGGAAATGTTCCGAACAAGCGTTTTCAGCCCGAGTGGAGCACATTTTGACCGTTTTTTAAAAAACATCATTGTACATTGAAATTTCTTTTTGCGTATGCTTTAGAAGCAAGAATTAAGAGGACTACATTCATTATTTCAGCTGAAAAATGCTTAGTTTATGATTTATAGTTAACATTAATGTAATGTCCCAAACAAGCGTTTTCAGCCCGAGTGGAGCACATTTTGACTGTTTTTTTAAAAACATCATTGTACATTGAAATTTCTGCTTGCGTATGCTTTAGAAGCAAGAATTAAGAGGACTACATTCATTATTTCAGCTGAAAAATGCTTAGTTTATGATTTATAGTCAACATTAATGTCATGTCCCAAACAAGCGTTTTCAGCCCGAGTGGAGCACATTTTGACTGTTTTTTTAAAAACATCATTGTACATTGAAATTTCTGCTTGCGTATGCTTTAGAAGCAAGAATTAAGAGGACTACATTCATTATTTCAGCTGAAAAATGCTTAGTTTATGATTTATAGTCAACATTAATGAAATGTTCCAAACAAGCGTTTTCAGCCCGAGTGGAGCACATTTTGACCCTTTTTTTAAAAACATCATTGTACATTGAAATTTCTGCTTGCGTATGCTTTAGAAGCAAGAATTAAGAGGACTACATTCATTATTTCAGCTGAAAAATGCTTAGTTTTTGATTTGTAGTCAACATTAATGAAATGTCCCCAACAGCGTTTTCAGCCCGAGTGGAGCGCATTTTGACTGTTTTTTTTAAAAACATCATTGTACATTGAAATTTCTGCTTGCGTATGCTTTAGAAGCAAGAATTAAGAGGACTACATTCATTATTTCAGCTGAAAAATGCTTAGTTTATGATTTATAGTCAACATTAAGGAAATGTTCCGAACAAGCGTTTTCAGCCCGAGTGGAGCACATTTTGACCGTTTTTTAAAAAACATCATTGTACATTGAAATTTCTGTTTGCGTATGCTTTAGAAGCAAGAATTAAGAGGACTACATTCATTATTTCAGCTGAAAAATGCTTAGTTTATGATTTATAGTCAACATTAATGTAATGTCCCAAACAAGCGTTTTCAGCCCGAGTGGAGCACATTTTGACTGTTTTTTTAAAAACATCATTGTACATTGAAATTTCTGCTTGCGTATGCTTTAGAAGCAAGAATTAAGAGGACTACATTCATTATTTCAGCTGAAAAATGCTTAGTTTATGATTTATAGTCAACATTAATGAAATGTCCCCAACAGCGTTTTCAGCCCGAGTGGAGCACATTTTGACTGTTTTTTTAAAAACATCATTGTACATTGAAATTTCTGCTTGCGAATGCTTTAGAAGCAAGAATTAAGAGGACTACATTCATTATTTCAGCTGAAAAATGCTTAGTTTTTGATTTGTAGTCAACATTAATGAAATGTCCCCAACAGCGTTTTCAGCCCGAGTGGAGCACATTTTGACTGTTTTTTTTAAAAACATCATTGTACATTGAAATTTCTGCTTGCGTATGCTTTAGAAGCAAGAATTAAGAGGACTACTTTCATTATTTCAGCTGAAAAATGCTTAGTTTTTGATTTGTAGTCAACATTAATGAAATGTCCCCAACAGCGTTTTCAGCCCGAGTGGAGCGCATTTTGACTGTTTTTTTTAAAAACATCATTGTACATTGAAATTTCTGCTTGCGTATGCTTTAGAAGCAAGAATTAAGAGGACTACATTCATTATTTCAGCTGAAAAATGCTTAGTTTATGATTAATAGTCAACATTAAGGAAATGTTCCGAACAAGCGTTTTCAGCCCGAGTGGAGCACATTTTGACCGTTTTTTAAAAAACATCATTGTACATTGAAATTTCTTTTTGCGTATGCTTTAGAAGCAAGAATTAAGAGGACTACATTCATTATTTCAGCTGAAAAATGCTTAGTTTATGATTTATAGTCAACATTAATGTAATGTCCCAAACAAGCGTTTTCAGCCCGAGTGGAGCACATTTTGACTGTTTTTTTAAAAACATCATTGTACATTGAAATTTCTGCTTGCGTATGCTTTAGAAGCAAGAATTAAGAGGACTACATTCATTATTTCAGCTGAAAAATGCTTAGTTTATGATTTATAGTCAACATTAATGAAATGTCCCCAACAGCGTTTTCAGCCCGAGTGGAGCACATTTTGACTGTTTTTTTAAAAACATCATTGTACATTGAAATTTCTGCTTGCGAATGCTTTAGAAGCAAGAATTAAGAGGACTACATTCATTATTTCAGCTGAAAAATGCTTAGTTTTTGATTTGTAGTCAACATTAATGAAATGTCCCCAACAGCGTTTTCAGCCCGAGTGGAGCACATTTTGACTGTTTTTTTTAAAAACATCATTGTACATTGAAATTTCTGCTTGCGTATGCTTTAGAAGCAAGAATTAAGAGGACTACTTTCATTATTTCAGCTGAAAAATGCTTAGTTTTTGATTTGTAGTCAACATTAATGAAATGTCCCCAACAGCGTTTTCAGCCCGAGTGGAGCGCATTTTGACTGTTTTTTTTAAAAACATCATTGTACATTGAAATTTCTGCTTGCGTATGCTTTAGAAGCAAGAATTAAGAGGACTACATTCATTATTTCAGCTGAAAAATGCTTAGTTTATGATTAATAGTCAACATTAAGGAAATGTTCCGAACAAGCGTTTTCAGCCCGAGTGGAGCACATTTTGACCGTTTTTTAAAAAACATCATTGTACATTGAAATTTCTTTTTGCGTATGCTTTAGAAGCAAGAATTAAGAGGACTACATTCATTATTTCAGCTGAAAAATGCTTAGTTTATGATTTATAGTCAACATTAATGTAATGTCCCAAACAAGCGTTTTCAGCCCGAGTGGAGCACATTTTGACTGTTTTTTTAAAAACATCATTGTACATTGAAATTTCTGCTTGCGTATGCTTTAGAAGCAAGAATTAAGAGGACTACATTCATTATTTCAGCTGAAAAATGCTTAGTTTATGATTTATAGTCAACATTAATGTCATGTCCCAAACAAGCGTTTTCAGCCCGAGTGGAGCACATTTTGACTGTTTTTTTAAAAACATCATTGTACATTGAAATTTCTGCTTGCGTATGCTTTAGAAGCAAGAATTAAGAGGACTACATTCATTATTTCAGCTGAAAAATGCTTAGTTTATGATTTATAGTCAACATTAATGAAATGTTCCAAACAAGCGTTTTCAGCCCGAGTGGAGCACATTTTGACCCTTTTTTTAAAAACATCATTGTACATTGAAATTTCTGCTTGCGTATGCTTTAGAAGCAAGAATTAAGAGGACTACATTCATTATTTCAGCTGAAAAATGCTTAGTTTTTGATTTGTAGTCAACATTAATAAAATGTCCCCAACAGCGTTTTCAGCCCGAGTGGAGCGCATTTTGACTGTTTTTTTTAAAAACATCATTGTACATTGAAATTTCTGCTTGCGTATGCTTTAGAAGCAAGAATTAAGAGGACTACATTCATTATTTCAGCTGAAAAATGCTTAGTTTATGATTTATAGTCAACATTAAGGAAATGTTCCGAACAAGCGTTTTCAGCCCGAGTGGAGCACATTTTGACCGTTTTTTAAAAAACATCATTGTACATTGAAATTTCTGTTTGCGTATGCTTTAGAAGCAAGAATTAAGAGGACTACATTCATTATTTCAGCTGAAAAATGCTTAGTTTATGATTTATAGTCAACATTAATGTAATGTCCCAAACAAGCGTTTTCAGCCCGAGTGGAGCACATTTTGACTGTTTTTTTAAAAACATCATTGTACATTGAAATTTCTGCTTGCGTATGCTTTAGAAGCAAGAATTAAGAGGACTACATTCATTATTTCAGCTGAAAAATGCTTAGTTTATGATTTATAGTCAACATTAATGAAATGTCCCCAACAGCGTTTTCAGCCCGAGTGGAGCACATTTTGACTGTTTTTTTAAAAACATCATTGTACATTGAAATTTCTGCTTGCGAATGCTTTAGAAGCAAGAATTAAGAGGACTACATTCATTATTTCAGCTGAAAAATGCTTAGTTTTTGATTTGTAGTCAACATTAATGAAATGTCCCCAACAGCGTTTTCAGCCCGAGTGGAGCACATTTTGACTGTTTTTTTTAAAAACATCATTGTACATTGAAATTTCTGCTTGCGTATGCTTTAGAAGCAAGAATTAAGAGGACTACTTTCATTATTTCAGCTGAAAAATGCTTAGTTTTTGATTTGTAGTCAACATTAATGAAATGTCCCCAACAGCGTTTTCAGCCCGAGTGGAGCGCATTTTGACTGTTTTTTTTAAAAACATCATTGTACATTGAAATTTCTGCTTGCGTATGCTTTAGAAGCAAGAATTAAGAGGACTACATTCATTATTTCAGCTGAAAAATGCTTAGTTTATGATTAATAGTCAACATTAAGGAAATGTTCCGAACAAGCGTTTTCAGCCCGAGTGGAGCACATTTTGACCGTTTTTTAAAAAACATCATTGTACATTGAAATTTCTTTTTGCGTATGCTTTAGAAGCAAGAATTAAGAGGACTACATTCATTATTTCAGCTGAAAAATGCTTAGTTTATGATTTATAGTCAACATTAATGTAATGTCCCAAACAAGCGTTTTCAGCCCGAGTGGAGCACATTTTGACTGTTTTTTTAAAAACATCATTGTACATTGAAATTTCTGCTTGCGTATGCTTTAGAAGCAAGAATTAAGAGGACTACATTCATTATTTCAGCTGAAAAATGCTTAGTTTATGATTTATAGTCAACATTAATGTCATGTCCCAAACAAGCGTTTTCAGCCCGAGTGGAGCACATTTTGACTGTTTTTTTAAAAACATCATTGTACATTGAAATTTCTGCTTGCGTATGCTTTAGAAGCAAGAATTAAGAGGACTACATTCATTATTTCAGCTGAAAAATGCTTAGTTTATGATTTATAGTCAACATTAATGAAATGTTCCAAACAAGCGTTTTCAGCCCGAGTGGAGCACATTTTGACCCTTTTTTTAAAAACATCATTGTACATTGAAATTTCTGCTTGCGTATGCTTTAGAAGCAAGAATTAAGAGGACTACATTCATTATTTCAGCTGAAAAATGCTTAGTTTTTGATTTGTAGTCAACATTAATAAAATGTCCCCAACAGCGTTTTCAGCCCGAGTGGAGCGCATTTTGACTGTTTTTTTTAAAAACATCATTGTACATTGAAATTTCTGCTTGCGTATGCTTTAGAAGCAAGAATTAAGAGGACTACATTCATTATTTCAGCTGAAAAATGCTTAGTTTATGATTTATAGTCAACATTAAGGAAATGTTCCGAACAAGCGTTTTCAGCCCGAGTGGAGCACATTTTGACCGTTTTTTAAAAAACATCATTGTACATTGAAATTTCTGTTTGCGTATGCTTTAGAAGCAAGAATTAAGAGGACTACATTCATTATTTCAGCTGAAAAATGCTTAGTTTATGATTTATAGTCAACATTAATGTAATGTCCCAAACAAGCGTTTTCAGCCCGAGTGGAGCACATTTTGACTGTTTTTTTAAAAACATCATTGTACATTGAAATTTCTGCTTGCGTATGCTTTAGAAGCAAGAATTAAGAGGACTACATTCATTATTTCAGCTGAAAAATGCTTAGTTTATGATTTATAGTCAACATTAATGAAATGTCCCCAACAGCGTTTTCAGCCCGAGTGGAGCACATTTTGACTGTTTTTTTAAAAACATCATTGTACATTGAAATTTCTGCTTGCGAATGCTTTAGAAGCAAGAATTAAGAGGACTACATTCATTATTTCAGCTGAAAAATGCTTAGTTTTTGATTTGTAGTCAACATTAATGAAATGTCCCCAACAGCGTTTTCAGCCCGAGTGGAGCACATTTTGACTGTTTTTTTTAAAAACATCATTGTACATTGAAATTTCTGCTTGCGTATGCTTTAGAAGCAAGAATTAAGAGGACTACTTTCATTATTTCAGCTGAAAAATGCTTAGTTTTTGATTTGTAGTCAACATTAATGAAATGTCCCCAACAGCGTTTTCAGCCCGAGTGGAGCGCATTTTGACTGTTTTTTTTAAAAACATCATTGTACATTGAAATTTCTGCTTGCGTATGCTTTAGAAGCAAGAATTAAGAGGACTACATTCATTATTTCAGCTGAAAAATGCTTAGTTTATGATTAATAGTCAACATTAAGGAAATGTTCCGAACAAGCGTTTTCAGCCCGAGTGGAGCACATTTTGACCGTTTTTTAAAAAACATCATTGTACATTGAAATTTCTTTTTGCGTATGCTTTAGAAGCAAGAATTAAGAGGACTACATTCATTATTTCAGCTGAAAAATGCTTAGTTTATGATTTATAGTCAACATTAATGTAATGTCCCAAACAAGCGTTTTCAGCCCGAGTGGAGCACATTTTGACTGTTTTTTTAAAAACATCATTGTACATTGAAATTTCTGCTTGCGTATGCTTTAGAAGCAAGAATTAAGAGGACTACATTCATTATTTCAGCTGAAAAATGCTTAGTTTATGATTTATAGTCAACATTAATGTCATGTCCCAAACAAGCGTTTTCAGCCCGAGTGGAGCACATTTTGACTGTTTTTTTAAAAACATCATTGTACATTGAAATTTCTGCTTGCGTATGCTTTAGAAGCAAGAATTAAGAGGACTACATTCATTATTTCAGCTGAAAAATGCTTAGTTTATGATTTATAGTCAACATTAATGAAATGTTCCAAACAAGCGTTTTCAGCCCGAGTGGAGCACATTTTGACCCTTTTTTTAAAAACATCATTGTACATTGAAATTTCTGCTTGCGTATGCTTTAGAAGCAAGAATTAAGAGGACTACATTCATTATTTCAGCTGAAAAATGCTTAGTTTTTGATTTGTAGTCAACATTAATGAAATGTCCCCAACAGCGTTTTCAGCCCGAGTGGAGCGCATTTTGACTGTTTTTTTTAAAAACATCATTGTACATTGAAATTTCTGCTTGCGTATGCTTTAGAAGCAAGAATTAAGAGGACTACATTCATTATTTCAGCTGAAAAATGCTTAGTTTATGATTTATAGTCAACATTAAGGAAATGTTCCGAACAAGCGTTTTCAGCCCGAGTGGAGCACATTTTGACCGTTTTTTTAAAAACATCATTGTACATTGAAATTTCTGCTTGCGTATGCTTTAGAAGCAAGAATTAAGAGGACTACATTCATTATTTCAGCTGAAAAATGCTTAGTTTATGATTTATAGTCAACATTAATGAAATGTTCCAAACAAGCGTTTTCAGCCCGAGTGGAGCACATTTTGACCCTTTTTTTAAAAACATCATTGTACATTGAAATTTCTGCTTGCGTATGCTTTAGAAGCAAGAATTAAGAGGACTACATTCATTATTTCAGCTGAAAAATGCTTAGTTTTTGATTTGTAGTCAACATTAATGAAATGTCCCCAACAGCGTTTTCAGCCCGAGTGGAGCGCATTTTGACTGTTTTTTTTAAAAACATCATTGTACATTGAAATTTCTGCTTGCGTATGCTTTAGAAGCAAGAATTAAGAGGACTACATTCATTATTTCAGCTGAAAAATGCTTAGTTTATGATTTATAGTCAACATTAAGGAAATGTTCCGAACAAGCGTTTTCAGCCCGAGTGGAGCACATTTTGACCGTTTTTTAAAAAACATCATTGTACATTGAAATTTCTTTTTGCGTATGCTTTAGAAGCAAGAATTAAGAGGACTACATTCATTATTTCAGCTGAAAAATGCTTAGTTTATGATTTATAGTCAACATTAATGTCATGTCCCAAACAAGCGTTTTCAGCCCGAGTGGAGCACATTTTGACTGCTTTTTTAAAAACATCATTGTACATTGAAATTTCTGCTTGCGTATGCTTTAGAAGCAAGAATTAAGAGGACTACATTCATTATTTCAGCTGAAAAATGCTTAGTTTATGATTTATAGTCAACATTAATGAAATGTTCCAAACAAGCGTTTTCAGCCCGAGTGGAGCACATTTTGACCCTTTTTTTAAAAACATCATTGTACATTGAAATTTCTGCTTGCGTATGCTTTAGAAGCAAGAATTAAGAGGACTACATTCATTATTTCAGCTGAAAAATGCTTAGTTTTTGATTTGTAGTCAACATTAATGAAATGTCCCCAACAGCGTTTTCAGCCCGAGTGGAGCGCATTTTGACTGTTTTTTTTAAAAACATCATTGTACATTGAAATTTCTGCTTGCGTATGCTTTAGAAGCAAGAATTAAGAGGACTACATTCATTATTTCAGCTGAAAAATGCTTAGTTTATGATTTATAGTCAACATTAAGGAAATGTTCCGAACAAGCGTTTTCAGCCCGAGTGGAGCACATTTTGACCGTTTTTTAAAAAACATCATTGTACATTGAAATTTCTTTTTGCGTATGCTTTAGAAGCAAGAATTAAGAGGACTACATTCATTATTTCAGCTGAAAAATGCTTAGTTTATGATTTATAGTCAACATTAATGTCATGTCCCAAACAAGCGTTTTCAGCCCGAGTGGAGCACATTTTGACTGTTTTTTTAAAAACATCATTGTACATTGAAAATTCTGCTTGCGTATGCTTTAGAAGCAAGAATTAAGAGGACTACATTCATTATTTCAGCTGAAAAATGCTTAGTTTATGATTTATAGTCAACATTAATGTAATGTCCCAAACAAGCGTTTTCAGCCCGAGTGGAGCACATTTTGACCGTTTTTTTAAAAACATCATTGTACATTGAATTTTCTGTTTGTGTATGCTTTAGAAGCAAGAATTAAGAGGACTACATTCATTATTTCAGCTGAAAAATGCTTAGTTTATGATTTATAGTCAACATTAATGAAATGTCCCCAACAGCGTTTTCAGCCCGAGTGGAGCACATTTTGACTGTTTTTTTAAAAACATCATTGTACATTGAAATTTCTGCTTGCGTATGCTTTAGAAGCAAGAATTAAGAGGACTACATTCATTATTTCAGCTGAAAAATGCTTAGTTTATGATTTATAGTCAACATTAATGAAATGTTCCAAACAAGCGTTTTCAGCCCGAGTGGAGCACATTTTGACCCTTTTTTTAAAAACATCATTGTACATTGAAATTTCTGCTTGCGTATGCTTTAGAAGCAAGAATTAAGAGGACTACATTCATTATTTCAGCTGAAAAATGCTTAGTTTATGATTTATAGTCAACATTAATGTCATGTCCCAAACAAGCGTTTTCAGCCCGAGTGGAGCACATTTTGACTGTTTTTTTAAAAACATCATTGTACATTGAAATTTCTGCTTGCGTATGCTTTAGAAGCAAGAATTAAGAGGACTACATTCATTATTTCAGCTGAAAAATGCTTAGTTTATGATTTATAGTCAACATTAATGAAATGTTCCAAACAAGCGTTTTCAGCCCGAGTGGAGCACATTTTGACCCTTTTTTTAAAAACATCATTGTACATTGAAATTTCTGCTTGCGTATGCTTTAGAAGCAAGAATTAAGAGGACTACATTCATTATTTCAGCTGAAAAATGCTTAGTTTTTGATTTGTAGTCAACATTAATGAAATGTCCCCAACAGTGTTTTCAGCCCGAGTGGAGCGCATTTTGACTGTTTTTTTTAAAAACATCATTGTACATTGAAATTTCTGCTTGCGTATGCTTTAGAAGCAAGAATTAAGAGGACTACATTCATTATTTCAGCTGAAAAATGCTTAGTTTATGATTTATAGTCAACATTAAGGAAATGTTCCGAACAAGCGTTTTCAGCCCGAGTGGAGCACATTTTGACCCTTTTTTTTAAAAACATCATTGTACATTGAAATTTCTGCTTGCGTATGCTTTAGAAGCAAGAATTAAGAGGACTACATTCATTATTTCAGCTGAAAAATGCTTAGTTTTTGATTTGTAGTCAACATTAATGAAATGTCCCCAACAGCGTTTTCAGCCCGAGTGGAGCGCATTTTGACTGTTTTTTTTAAAAACATCATTGTACATTGAAATTTCTGCTTGCGTATGCTTTAGAAGCAAGAATTAAGAGGACTACATTCATTATTTCAGCTGAAAAATGCTTAGTTTATGATTTATAGTCAACATTAAGGAAATATTCCGAACAAGCGTTTTCAGCCCGAGTGGAGCACATTTTGACCGTTTTTTAAAAAACATCATTGTACATTGAAATTTCTTTTTGCGTATGCTTTAGAAGCAAGAATTAAGAGGACTACATTCATTATTTCAGCTGAAAAATGCTTAGTTTATGATTTATAGTCAACATTAATGTCATGTCCCAAACAAGCGTTTTCAGCCCGAGTGGAGCACATTTTGACTGTTTTTTTAAAAACATCATTGTACATTGAAATTTCTGCTTGCGTATGCTTTAGAAGCAAGAATTAAGAGGACTACATTCATTATTTCAGCTGAAAAATGCTTAGTTTATGATTTATAGTCAACATTAATGAAATGTTCCAAACAAGCGTTTTCAGCCCGAGTGGAGCACATTTTGACCCTTTTTTTAAAAACATCATTGTACATTGAAATTTCTGCTTGCGTATGCTTTAGAAGCAAGAATTAGGAGGACTACATTCATTATTTCAGCTGAAAAATGCTTAGTTTTTGATTTGTAGTCAACATTAATGAAAAGTCCCCAACAGCGTTTTCAGCCCGAGTGGAGCGCATTTTGACTGTTTTTTTTAAAAACATCATTGTACATTGAAATTTCTGCTTGCGTATGCTTTAGAAGCAAGAATTAAGAGGACTACATTCATTATTTCAGCTGAAAAATGCTTAGTTTATGATTTATAGTCAACATTAAGGAAATGTTCCGAACAAGCGTTTTCAGCCCGAGTGGAGCACATTTTGACCGTTTTTTAAAAAACATCATTGTACATTGAAATTTCTGTTTGCGTATGCTTTAGAAGCAAGAATTAAGAGGACTACATTCATTATTTCAGCTGAAAAATGCTTAGTTTATGATTTATAGTCAACATTAATGTCATGTCCCAAACAAGCGTTTTCAGCCCGAGTGGAGCACATTTTGACTGTTTTTTTAAAAACATCATTGTACATTGAAATTTCTGCTTGCGTATGCTTTAGAAGCAAGAATTAAGAGGACTACATTCATTATTTCAGCTGAAAAATGCTTAGTTTATGATTTATAGTCAACATTAATGTCATGTCCCAAACAAGCGTTTTCAGCCCGAGTGGAGCACATTTTGACTGTTTTTTTAAAAACATCATTGTACATTGAAATTTCTGCTTGCGTATGCTTTAGAAGCAAGAATTAAGAGGACTACATTCATTATTTCAGCTGAAAAATGCTTAGTTTATGATTTATAGTCAACATTAATGAAATGTTCCAAACAAGCGTTTTCAGCCCGAGTGGAGCACATTTTGACCCTTTTTTTAAAAACATCATTGTACATTGAAATTTCTGCTTGCGTATGCTTTAGAAGCAAGAATTAAGAGGACTAAATTCATTATTTCAGCTGAAAAATGCTTAGTTTTTGATTTGTAGTCAACATTAATGAAATGTCCCCAACAGCGTTTTCAGCCCGAGTGGAGCGCATTTTGACTGTTTTTTTTAAAAACATCATTGTACATTGAAATTTCTGCTTGCGTATGCTTTAGAAGCAAGAATTAAGAGGACTACATTCATTATTTCAGCTGAAAAATGCTTAGTTTATGATTTATAGTCAACATTAAGGAAATGTTCCGAACAAGCGTTTTCAGCCCGAGTGGAGCACATTTTGACCGTTTTTTAAAAAACATCATTGTACATTGAAATTTCTGTTTGCGTATGCTTTAGAAGCAAGAATTAAGAGGACTACATTCATTATTTCAGCTGAAAAATGCTTAGTTTATGATTTATAGTCAACATTAATGTAATGTCCCAAACAAGCGTTTTCAGCCCGAGTGGAGCACATTTTGACTGTTTTTTTAAAAACATCATTGTACATTGAAATTTCTGCTTGCGTATGCTTTAGAAGCAAGAATTAAGAGGACTACATTCATTATTTCAGCTGAAAAATGCTTAGTTTATGATTTATAGTCAACATTAATGAAATGTCCCCAACAGCGTTTTCAGCCCGAGTGGAGCACATTTTGACTGTTTTTTTAAAAACATCATTGTACATTGAAAATTCTGCTTGCGAATGCTTTAGAAGCAAGAATTAAGAGGACTACATTCATTATTTCAGCTGAAAAATGCTTAGTTTTTGATTTGTAGTCAACATTAATGAAATGTCCCCAACAGCGTTTTCAGCCCGAGTGGAGCACATTTTGACTGTTTTTTTTAAAAACATCATTGTACATTGAAATTTCTGCTTGCGTATGCTTTAGAAGCAAGAATTAAGAGGACTACTTTCATTATTTCAGCTGAAAAATGCTTAGTTTTTGATTTGTAGTCAACATTAATGAAATGTCCCCAACAGCGTTTTCAGCCCGAGTGGAGCGCATTTTGACTGTTTTTTTTAAAAACATCATTGTACATTGAAATTTCTGCTTGCGTATGCTTTAGAAGCAAGAATTAAGAGGACTACATTCATTATTTCAGCTGAAAAATGCTTAGTTTATGATTTATAGTCAACATTAAGGAAATGTTCCAAACAAGCGTTTTCAGCCCGAGTGGAGCACATTTTGACCCTTTTTTTAAAAACATCATTGTACATTGAAATTTCTGCTTGCGTATGCTTTAGAAGCAAGAATTAAGAGGACTACATTCATTATTTCAGCTGAAAAATGCTTAGTTTATGATTTATAGTCAACATTAATGAAATGTTCCGAACAAGCGTTTTCAGCCCGAGTGGAGCACATTTTGACCGTTTTTTAAAAAACATCATTAAACATTGAAATTTCTTTTTGCGTATGCTTTAGAAGCAAGAATTAAGAGGACTACATTCATTATTTCAGCTGAAAAATGCTTAGTTTATGATTTATAGTCAACATTAATGTCATGTCCCAAACAAGCGTTTTCAGCCCGAGTGGAGCACATTTTGACCCTTTTTTTAAAAACATCATTGTACATTGAAATTTCTGCTTGCGTATGCTTTAGAAGCAAGAATTAAGAGGACTACATTCATTATTTCAGCTGAAAAATGCTTAGTTTATGATTTATAGTCAACATTAATGTAATGTCCCAAACAAGCGTTTTCAGCCCGAGTGGAGCACATTTTGACCGTTTTTTTAAAAACATCATTGTACATTGAAATTTCTGTTTGCGTATGCTTTAGAAGCAAGAATTAAGAGGACTACATTCATTATTTCAGCTGAAAAATGCTTAGTTTATGATTTATAGTCAACATTAATGAAATGTCCCCAACAGCGTTTTCAGCCCGAGTGGAGCACATTTTGACCGTTTTTTTAAAAACATCATTGTACATTGAATTTTCTGTTTGTGTATGCTTTAGAAGCAAGAATTAAGAGGACTACATTCATTATTTCAGCTGAAAAATGCTTAGTTTATGATTTATAGTCAACATTAATGAAATGTCCCCAACAGCGTTTTCAGCCCGAGTGGAGCACATTTTGACTGTTTTTTTAAAAACATCATTGTACATTGAAATTTCTGCTTGCGTATGCTTTAGAAGCAAGAATTAAGAGGACTACATTCATTATTTCAGCTGAAAAATGCTTAGTTTATGATTTATAGTCAACATTAATGAAATGTTCCAAACAAGCGTTTTCAGCCCGAGTGGAGCACATTTTGACCCTTTTTTTAAAAACATCATTGTACATTGAAATTTCTGCTTGCGTATGCTTTAGAAGCAAGAATTAAGAGGACTACATTCATTATTTCAGCTGAAAAATGCTTAGTTTATGATTTATAGTCAACATTAATGTCATGTCCCAAACAAGCGTTTTCAGCCCGAGTGGAGCACATTTTGACTGTTTTTTTAAAAACATCATTGTACATTGAAATTTCTGCTTGCGTATGCTTTAGAAGCAAGAATTAAGAGGACTACATTCATTATTTCAGCTGAAAAATGCTTAGTTTATGATTTATAGTCAACATTAATGAAATGTTCCAAACAAGCGTTTTCAGCCCGAGTGGAGCACATTTTGACCCTTTTTTTAAAAACATCATTGTACATTGAAATTTCTGCTTGCGTATGCTTTAGAAGCAAGAATTAAGAGGACTACATTCATTATTTCAGCTGAAAAATGCTTAGTTTTTGATTTGTAGTCAACATTAATGAAATGTCCCCAACAGCGTTTTCAGCCCGAGTGGAGCGCATTTTGACTGTTTTTTTTAAAAACATCATTGTACATTGAAATTTCTGCTTGCGTATGCTTTAGAAGCAAGAATTAAGAGGACTACATTCATTATTTCAGCTGAAAAATGCTTAGTTTATGATTTATAGTCAACATTAAGGAAATGTTCCGAACAAGCGTTTTCAGCCCGAGTGGAGCACATTTTGACCGTTTTTTTAAAAACATCATTGTACATTGAAATTTCTGCTTGCGTATGCTTTAGAAGCAAGAATTAAGAGGACTACATTCATTATTTCAGCTGAAAAATGCTTAGTTTATGATTTATAGTCAACATTAATGAAATGTTCCAAACAAGCGTTTTCAGCCCGAGTGGAGCACATTTTGACCCTTTTTTTAAAAACATCATTGTACATTGAAATTTCTGCTTGCGTATGCTTTAGAAGCAAGAATTAAGAGGACTACATTCATTATTTCAGCTGAAAAATGCTTAGTTTATGATTTATAGTCAACATTAATGTCATGTCCCAAACAAGCGTTTTCAGCCCGAGTGGAGCACATTTTGACTGTTTTTTTAAAAACATCATTGTACATTGAAATTTCTGCTTGCGTATGCTTTAGAAGCAAGAATTAAGAGGACTACATTCATTATTTCAGCTGAAAAATGCTTAGTTTATGATTTATAGTCAACATTAATGAAATGTTCCAAACAAGCGTTTTCAGCCCGAGTGGAGCACATTTTGACCCTTTTTTTAAAAACATCATTGTACATTGAAATTTCTGCTTGCGTATGCTTTAGAAGCAAGAATTAAGAGGACTACATTCATTATTTCAGCTGAAAAATGCTTAGTTTATGATTTATAGTCAACATTAATGTCATGTCCCAAACAAGCGTTTTCAGCCCGAGTGGAGCACATTTTGACTGTTTTTTTAAAAACATCATTGTACATTGAAATTTCTGCTTGCGTATGCTTTAGAAGCAAGAATTAAGAGGACTACATTCATTATTTCAGCTGAAAAATGCTTAGTTTATGATTTATAGTCAACATTAATGAAATGTTCCAAACAAGCGTTTTCAGCCCGAGTGGAGCACATTTTGACCCTTTTTTTAAAAACATCATTGTACATTGAAATTTCTGCTTGCGTATGCTTTAGAAGCAAGAATTAAGAGGACTACATTCATTATTTCAGCTGAAAAATGCTTAGTTTTTGATTTGTAGTCAACATTAATGAAATGTCCCCAACAGCGTTTTCAGCCCGAGTGGAGCGCATTTTGACTGTTTTTTTTAAAAACATCATTGTACATTGAAATTTCTGCTTGCGTATGCTTTAGAAGCAAGAATTAAGAGGACTACATTCATTATTTCAGCTGAAAAATGCTTAGTTTATGATTTATAGTCAACATTAAGGAAATGTTCCGAACAAGCGTTTTCAGCCCGAGTGGAGCACATTTTGACCGTTTTTTTAAAAACATCATTGTACATTGAAATTTCTGCTTGCGTATGCTTTAGAAGCAAGAATTAAGAGGACTACATTCATTATTTCAGCTGAAAAATGCTTAGTTTTTGATTTATAGTCAACATTAATGAAATGTTCCAAACAAGCGTTTTCAGCCCGAGTGGAGCACATTTTGACCCTTTTTTTAAAAACATCATTGTACATTGAAATTTCTGCTTGCGTATGCTTTAGAAGCAAGAATTAAGAGGACTACATTCATTATTTCAGCTGAAAAATGCTTGGTTTTTGATTTGTAGTCAACATTAATGAAATGTCCCCAACAGCGTTTTCAGCCCGAGTGGAGCGCATTTTGACTGTTTTTTTTAAAAACATCATTGTACATTGAAATTTCTGCTTGCGTATGCTTTAGAAGCAAGAATTAAGAGGACTACATTCATTATTTCAGCTGAAAAATGCTTAGTTTATGATTTATAGTCAACATTAAGGAAATGTTCCGAACAAGCGTTTTCAGCCCGAGTGGAGCACATTTTGACCGTTTTTTAAAAAACATCATTGTACATTGAAATTTCTTTTTGCGTATGCTTTAGAAGCAAGAATTAAGAGGACTACATTCATTATTTCAGCTGAAAAATGCTTAGTTTATGATTTATAGTCAACATTAATGTCATGTCCCAAACAAGCATTTTCAGCCCGAGTGGAGCACATTTTGACTGCTTTTTTAAAAACATCATTGTACATTGAAATTTCTGCTTGCGTATGCTTTAGAAGCAAGAATTAAGAGGACTACATTCATTATTTCAGCTGAAAAATGCTTAGTTTATGATTTATAGTCAACATTAATGAAATGTTCCAAACAAGCGTTTTCAGCCCGAGTGGAGCACATTTTGACCCTTTTTTTAAAAACATCATTGTACATTGAAATTTCTGCTTGCGTATGCTTTAGAAGCAAGAATTAAGAGGACTACATTCATTATTTCAGCTGAAAAATGCTTAGTTTTTGATTTGTAGTCAACATTAATGAAATGTCCCCAACAGCGTTTTCAGCCCGAGTGGAGCGCATTTTGACTGTTTTTTTTAAAAACATCATTGTACATTGAAATTTCTGCTTGCGTATGCTTTAGAAGCAAGAATTAAGAGGACTACATTCATTATTTCAGCTGAAAAATGCTTAGTTTATGATTTATAGTCAACATTAAGGAAATGTTCCGAACAAGCGTTTTCAGCCCGAGTGGAGCACATTTTGACCGTTTTTTAAAAAACATCATTGTACATTGAAATTTCTTTTTGCGTATGCTTTAGAAGCAAGAATTAAGAGGACTACATTCATTATTTCAGCTGAAAAATGCTTAGTTTATGATTTATAGTCAACATTAATGTCATGTCCCAAACAAGCGTTTTCAGCCCGAGTGGAGCACATTTTGACTGCTTTTTTAAAAACATCATTGTACATTGAAATTTCTGCTTGCGTATGCTTTAGAAGCAAGAATTAAGAGGACTACATTCATTATTTCAGCTGAAAAATGCTTAGTTTATGATTTATAGTCAACATTAATGAAATGTTCCAAACAAGCGTTTTCAGCCCGAGTGGAGCACATTTTGACCCTTTTTTTAAAAACATCATTGTACATTGAAATTTCTGCTTGCGTATGCTTTAGAAGCAAGAATTAAGAGGACTACATTCATTATTTCAGCTGAAAAATGCTTAGTTTATGATTTATAGTCAACATTAATGTCATGTCCCAAACAAGCGTTTTCAGCCCGAGTGGAGCACATTTTGACTGTTTTTTTAAAAACATCATTGTACATTGAAATTTCTGCTTGCGTATGCTTTAGAAGCAAGAATTAAGAGGACTACATTCATTATTTCAGCTGAAAAATGCTTAGTTTATGATTTATAGTCAACATTAATGAAATGTTCCAAACAAGCGTTTTCAGCCCGAGTGGAGCACATTTTGACCCTTTTTTTAAAAACATCATTGTACATTGAAATTTCTGCTTGCGTATGCTTTAGAAGCAAGAATTAAGAGGACTACATTCATTATTTCAGCTGAAAAATGCTTAGTTTATGATTTATAGTCAACATTAATGTCATGTCCCAAACAAGCGTTTTCAGCCCGAGTGGAGCACATTTTGACTGTTTTTTTAAAAACATCATTGTACATTGAAATTTCTGCTTGCGTATGCTTTAGAAGCAAGAATTAAGAGGACTACATTCATTATTTCAGCTGAAAAATGCTTAGTTTATGATTTATAGTCAACATTAATGAAATGTTCCAAACAAGCGTTTTCAGCCCGAGTGGAGCACATTTTGACCCTTTTTTTAAAAACATCATTGTACATTGAAATTTCTGCTTGCGTATGCTTTAGAAGCAAGAATTAAGAGGACTACATTCATTATTTCAGCTGAAAAATGCTTAGTTTTTGATTTGTAGTCAACATTAATGAAATGTCCCCAACAGCGTTTTCAGCCCGAGTGGAGCGCATTTTGACTGTTTTTTTTAAAAACATCATTGTACATTGAAATTTCTGCTTGCGTATGCTTTAGAAGCAAGAATTAAGAGGACTACATTCATTATTTCAGCTGAAAAATGCTTAGTTTATGATTTATAGTCAACATTAAGGAAATGTTCCGAACAAGCGTTTTCAGCCCGAGTGGAGCACATTTTGACCGTTTTTTTAAAAACATCATTGTACATTGAAATTTCTGCTTGCGTATGCTTTAGAAGCAAGAATTAAGAGGACTACATTCATTATTTCAGCTGAAAAATGCTTAGTTTTTGATTTATAGTCAACATTAATGAAATGTTCCAAACAAGCGTTTTCAGCCCGAGTGGAGCACATTTTGACCCTTTTTTTAAAAACATCATTGTACATTGAAATTTCTGCTTGCGTATGCTTTAGAAGCAAGAATTAAGAGGACTACATTCATTATTTCAGCTGAAAAATGCTTAGTTTTTGATTTGTAGTCAACATTAATGAAATGTCCCCAACAGCGTTTTCAGCCCGAGTGGAGCGCATTTTGACTGTTTTTTTTAAAAACATCATTGTACATTGAAATTTCTGCTTGCGTATGCTTTAGAAGCAAGAATTAAGAGGACTACATTCATTATTTCAGCTGAAAAATGCTTAGTTTATGATTTATAGTCAACATTAAGGAAATGTTCCGAACAAGCGTTTTCAGCCCGAGTGGAGCACATTTTGACCGTTTTTTAAAAAACATCATTGTACATTGAAATTTCTTTTTGCGTATGCTTTAGAAGCAAGAATTAAGAGGACTACATTCATTATTTCAGCTGAAAAATGCTTAGTTTATGATTTATAGTCAACATTAATGTCATGTCCCAAACAAGCGTTTTCAGCCCGAGTGGAGCACATTTTGACTGCTTTTTTAAAAACATCATTGTACATTGAAATTTCTGCTTGCGTATGCTTTAGAAGCAAGAATTAAGAGGACTACATTCATTATTTCAGCTGAAAAATGCTTAGTTTATGATTTATAGTCAATATTAATGAAATGTTCCAAACAAGCGTTTTCAGCCCGAGTGGAGCACATTTTGACCCTTTTTTTAAAAACATCATTGTACATTGAAATTTCTGCTTGCGTATGCTTTAGAAGCAAGAATTAAGAGGACTACATTCATTATTTCAGCTGAAAAATGCTTAGTTTATGATTTATAGTCAACATTAATGTCATGTCCCAAACAAGCGTTTTCAGCCCGAGTGGAGCACATTTTGACTGTTTTTTTAAAAACATCATTGTACATTGAAATTTCTGCTTGCGTATGCTTTAGAAGCAAGAATTAAGAGGACTACATTCATTATTTCAGCTGAAAAATGCTTAGTTTATGATTTATAGTCAACATTAATGAAATGTTCCAAACAAGCGTTTTCAGCCCGAGTGGAGCACATTTTGACCCTTTTTTTAAAAACATCATTGTACATTGAAATTTCTGCTTGCGTATGCTTTAGAAGCAAGAATTAAGAGGACTACATTCATTATTTCAGCTGAAAAATGCTTAGTTTATGATTTATAGTCAACATTAATGTCATGTCCCAAACAAGCGTTTTCAGCCCGAGTGGAGCACATTTTGACTGTTTTTTTAAAAACATCATTGTACATTGAAATTTCTGCTTGCGTATGCTTTAGAAGCAAGAATTAAGAGGACTACATTCATTATTTCAGCTGAAAAATGCTTAGTTTATGATTTATAGTCAACATTAATGAAATGTTCCAAACAAGCGTTTTCAGCCCGAGTGGAGCACATTTTGACCCTTTTTTTAAAAACATCATTGTACATTGAAATTTCTGCTTGCGTATGCTTTAGAAGCAAGAATTAAGAGGACTACATTCATTATTTCAGCTGAAAAATGCTTAGTTTTTGATTTGTAGTCAACATTAATGAAATGTCCCCAACAGCGTTTTCAGCCCGAGTGGAGCGCATTTTGACTGTTTTTTTTAAAAACATCATTGTACATTGAAATTTCTGCTTGCGTATGCTTTAGAAGCAAGAATTAAGAGGACTACATTCATTATTTCAGCTGAAAAATGCTTAGTTTATGATTTATAGTCAACATTAAGGAAATGTTCCGAACAAGCGTTTTCAGCCCGAGTGGAGCACATTTTGACCGTTTTTTAAAAAACATCATTGTACATTGAAATTTCTTTTTGCGTATGCTTTAGAAGCAAGAATTAAGAGGACTACATTCATTATTTCAGCTGAAAAATGCTTAGTTTATGATTTATAGTCAACATTAATGTAATGTCCCAAACAAGCGTTTTCAGCCCGAGTGGAGCACATTTTGACTGTTTTTTTAAAAACATCATTGTACATTGAAATTTCTGCTTGCGTATGCTTTAGAAGCAAGAATTAAGAGGACTACATTCATTATTTCAGCTGAAAAATGCTTAGTTTATGATTTATAGTCAACATTAATGTCATGTCCCAAACAAGCGTTTTCAGCCCGAGTGGAGCACATTATGACTGTTTTTTTAAAAACATCATTGTACATTGAAATTTCTGCTTGCGTATGCTTTAGAAGCAAGAATTAAGAGGACTACATTCATTTTTTCAGCTGAAAAATGCTTAGTTTATGATTTATAGTCAACATTAATGAAATGTTCCAAACAAGCGTTTTCAGCCCGAGTGGAGCACATTTTCACCCTTTTTTTAAAAACATCATTGTACATTGAAATTTCTGCTTGCGTATGCTTTAGAAGCAAGAATTAAGAGGACTACATTCATTATTTCAGCTGAAAAATGCTTAGTTTATGATTTATAGTCAACATTAAGGAAATGTTCCGAACAAGCGTTTTCAGCCCGAGTGGAGCACATTTTGACCGTTTTTTAAAAAACATCATTGTACATTGAAATTTCTTTTTGCGTATGCTTTAGAAGCAAGAATTAAGAGGACTACATTCATTATTTCAGCTGAAAAATGCTTAGTTTATGATTTATAGTCAACATTAATGTAATGTCCCAAACAAGCGTTTTCAGCCCGAGTGGAGCACATTTTGACTGTTTTTTTAAAAACATCATTGTACATTGAAATTTCTGCTTGCGTATGCTTTAGAAGCAAGAATTAAGAGGACTACATTCATTATTTCAGCTGAAAAATGCTTAGTTTTTGATTTGTAGTCAACATTAATGAAATGTCCCCAACAGCGTTTTCAGCCCGAGTGGAGCGCATTTTGACTGTTTTTTTTAAAAACATCATTGTACATTGAAATTTCTGCTTGCGTATGCTTTAGAAGCAAGAATTAAGAGGACTACATTCATTATTTCAGCTGAAAAATGCTTAGTTTATGATTTATAGTCAACATTAAGGAAATGTTCCGAACAAGCGTTTTCAGCCCGAGTGGAGCACATTTTGACCGTTTTTTAAAAAACATCATTGTACATTGAAATTTCTTTTTGCGTATGCTTTAGAAGCAAGAATTAAGAGGACTACATTCATTATTTCAGCTGAAAAATGCTTAGTTTATGATTTATAGTCAACATTAATGTAATGTCCCAAACAAGCGTTTTCAGCCCGAGTGGAGCACATTTTGACTGTTTTTTTAAAAACATCATTGTACATTGAAATTTCTGCTTGCGTATGCTTTAGAAGCAAGAATTAAGAGGACTACATTCATTATTTCAGCTGAAAAATGCTTAGTTTATGATTTATAGTCAACATTAATTAAATGTCCCCAACAGCGTTTTCAGCCCGAGTGGAGCACATTTTGACTGTTTTTTTAAAAACATCATTGTACATTGAAATTTCTGCTTGCGAATGCTTTAGAAGCAAGAATTAAGAGGACTACATTCATTATTTCAGCTGAAAAATGCTTAGTTTTTGATTTGTAGTCAACATTAATGAAATGTCCCCAACAGCGTTTTCAGCCCGAGTGGAGCACATTTTGACTGTTTTTTTTAAAAACATCATTGTACATTGAAATTTCTGCTTGCGTATGCTTTAGAAGCAAGAATTAAGAGGACTACTTTCATTATTTCAGCTGAAAAATGCTTAGTTTTTGATTTGTAGTCAACATTAATGAAATGTCCCCAACAGCGTTTTCAGCCCGAGTGGAGCGCATTTTGACTGTTTTTTTTAAAAACATCATTGTACATTGAAATTTCTGCTTGCGTATGCTTTAGAAGCAAGAATTAAGAGGACTACATTCATTATTTCAGCTGAAAAATGCTTAGTTTATGATTTATAGTCAACATTAAGGAAATGTTCCGAACAAGCGTTTTCAGCCCGAGTGGAGCACATTTTGACCGTTTTTTAAAAAACATCATTGTACATTGAAATTTCTTTTTGCGTATGCTTTAGAAGCAAGAATTAAGAGGACTACATTCATTATTTCAGCTGAAAAATGCTTAGTTTATGATTTATAGTTAACATTAATGTAATGTCCCAAACAAGCGTTTTCAGCCCGAGTGGAGCACATTTTGACTGTTTTTTTAAAAACATCATTGTACATTGAAATTTCTGCTTGCGTATGCTTTAGAAGCAAGAATTAAGAGGACTACATTCATTATTTCAGCTGAAAAATGCTTAGTTTATGATTTATAGTCAACATTAATGTCATGTCCCAAACAAGCGTTTTCAGCCCGAGTGGAGCACATTTTGACTGTTTTTTTAAAAACATCATTGTACATTGAAATTTCTGCTTGCGTATGCTTTAGAAGCAAGAATTAAGAGGACTACATTCATTATTTCAGCTGAAAAATGCTTAGTTTATGATTTATAGTCAACATTAATGAAATGTTCCAAACAAGCGTTTTCAGCCCGAGTGGAGCACATTTTGACCCTTTTTTTAAAAACATCATTGTACATTGAAATTTCTGCTTGCGTATGCTTTAGAAGCAAGAATTAAGAGGACTACATTCATTATTTCAGCTGAAAAATGCTTAGTTTTTGATTTGTAGTCAACATTAATGAAATGTCCCCAACAGCGTTTTCAGCCCGAGTGGAGCGCATTTTGACTGTTTTTTTTAAAAACATCATTGTACATTGAAATTTCTGCTTGCGTATGCTTTAGAAGCAAGAATTAAGAGGACTACATTCATTATTTCAGCTGAAAAATGCTTAGTTTATGATTTATAGTCAACATTAAGGAAATGTTCCGAACAAGCGTTTTCAGCCCGAGTGGAGCACATTTTGACCGTTTTTTAAAAAACATCATTGTACATTGAAATTTCTGTTTGCGTATGCTTTAGAAGCAAGAATTAAGAGGACTACATTCATTATTTCAGCTGAAAAATGCTTAGTTTATGATTTATAGTCAACATTAATGTAATGTCCCAAACAAGCGTTTTCAGCCCGAGTGGAGCACATTTTGACTGTTTTTTTAAAAACATCATTGTACATTGAAATTTCTGCTTGCGTATGCTTTAGAAGCAAGAATTAAGAGGACTACATTCATTATTTCAGCTGAAAAATGCTTAGTTTATGATTTATAGTCAACATTAATGAAATGTCCCCAACAGCGTTTTCAGCCCGAGTGGAGCACATTTTGACTGTTTTTTTAAAAACATCATTGTACATTGAAATTTCTGCTTGCGAATGCTTTAGAAGCAAGAATTAAGAGGACTACATTCATTATTTCAGCTGAAAAATGCTTAGTTTTTGATTTGTAGTCAACATTAATGAAATGTCCCCAACAGCGTTTTCAGCCCGAGTGGAGCACATTTTGACTGTTTTTTTTAAAAACATCATTGTACATTGAAATTTCTGCTTGCGTATGCTTTAGAAGCAAGAATTAAGAGGACTACTTTCATTATTTCAGCTGAAAAATGCTTAGTTTTTGATTTGTAGTCAACATTAATGAAATGTCCCCAACAGCGTTTTCAGCCCGAGTGGAGCGCATTTTGACTGTTTTTTTTAAAAACATCATTGTACATTGAAATTTCTGCTTGCGTATGCTTTAGAAGCAAGAATTAAGAGGACTACATTCATTATTTCAGCTGAAAAATGCTTAGTTTATGATTAATAGTCAACATTAAGGAAATGTTCCGAACAAGCGTTTTCAGCCCGAGTGGAGCACATTTTGACCGTTTTTTAAAAAACATCATTGTACATTGAAATTTCTTTTTGCGTATGCTTTAGAAGCAAGAATTAAGAGGACTACATTCATTATTTCAGCTGAAAAATGCTTAGTTTATGATTTATAGTCAACATTAATGTAATGTCCCAAACAAGCGTTTTCAGCCCGAGTGGAGCACATTTTGACTGTTTTTTTAAAAACATCATTGTACATTGAAATTTCTGCTTGCGTATGCTTTAGAAGCAAGAATTAAGAGGACTACATTCATTATTTCAGCTGAAAAATGCTTAGTTTATGATTTATAGTCAACATTAATGTCATGTCCCAAACAAGCGTTTTCAGCCCGAGTGGAGCACATTTTGACTGTTTTTTTAAAAACATCATTGTACATTGAAATTTCTGCTTGCGTATGCTTTAGAAGCAAGAATTAAGAGGACTACATTCATTATTTCAGCTGAAAAATGCTTAGTTTATGATTTATAGTCAACATTAATGAAATGTTCCAAACAAGCGTTTTCAGCCCGAGTGGAGCACATTTTGACCCTTTTTTTAAAAACATCATTGTACATTGAAATTTCTGCTTGCGTATGCTTTAGAAGCAAGAATTAAGAGGACTACATTCATTATTTCAGCTGAAAAATGCTTAGTTTTTGATTTGTAGTCAACATTAATGAAATGTCCCCAACAGCGTTTTCAGCCCGAGTGGAGCGCATTTTGACTGTTTTTTTTAAAAACATCATTGTACATTGAAATTTCTGCTTGCGTATGCTTTAGAAGCAAGAATTAAGAGGACTACATTCATTATTTCAGCTGAAAAATGCTTAGTTTATGATTTATAGTCAACATTAAGGAAATGTTCCGAACAAGCGTTTTCAGCCCGAGTGGAGCACATTTTGACCGTTTTTTAAAAAACATCATTGTACATTGAAATTTCTGTTTGCGTATGCTTTAGAAGCAAGAATTAAGAGGACTACATTCATTATTTCAGCTGAAAAATGCTTAGTTTATGATTTATAGTCAACATTAATGTAATGTCCCAAACAAGCGTTTTCAGCCCGAGTGGAGCACATTTTGACTGTTTTTTTAAAAACATCATTGTACATTGAAATTTCTGCTTGCGTATGCTTTAGAAGCAAGAATTAAGAGGACTACATTCATTATTTCAGCTGAAAAATGCTTAGTTTATGATTTATAGTCAACATTAATGAAATGTCCCCAACAGCGTTTTCAGCCCGAGTGGAGCACATTTTGACTGTTTTTTTAAAAACATCATTGTACATTGAAATTTCTGCTTGCGAATGCTTTAGAAGCAAGAATTAAGAGGACTACATTCATTATTTCAGCTGAAAAATGCTTAGTTTTTGATTTGTAGTCAACATTAATGAAATGTCCCCAACAGCGTTTTCAGCCCGAGTGGAGCACATTTTGACTGTTTTTTTTAAAAACATCATTGTACATTGAAATTTCTGCTTGCGTATGCTTTAGAAGCAAGAATTAAGAGGACTACTTTCATTATTTCAGCTGAAAAATGCTTAGTTTTTGATTTGTAGTCAACATTAATGAAATGTCCCCAACAGCGTTTTCAGCCCGAGTGGAGCGCATTTTGACTGTTTTTTTTAAAAACATCATTGTACATTGAAATTTCTGCTTGCGTATGCTTTAGAAGCAAGAATTAAGAGGACTACATTCATTATTTCAGCTGAAAAATGCTTAGTTTATGATTAATAGTCAACATTAAGGAAATGTTCCGAACAAGCGTTTTCAGCCCGAGTGGAGCACATTTTGACCGTTTTTTAAAAAACATCATTGTACATTGAAATTTCTTTTTGCGTATGCTTTAGAAGCAAGAATTAAGAGGACTACATTCATTATTTCAGCTGAAAAATGCTTAGTTTATGATTTATAGTCAACATTAATGTAATGTCCCAAACAAGCGTTTTCAGCCCGAGTGGAGCACATTTTGACTGTTTTTTTAAAAACATCATTGTACATTGAAATTTCTGCTTGCGTATGCTTTAGAAGCAAGAATTAAGAGGACTACATTCATTATTTCAGCTGAAAAATGCTTAGTTTATGATTTATAGTCAACATTAATGTCATGTCCCAAACAAGCGTTTTCAGCCCGAGTGGAGCACATTTTGACTGTTTTTTTAAAAACATCATTGTACATTGAAATTTCTGCTTGCGTATGCTTTAGAAGCAAGAATTAAGAGGACTACATTCATTATTTCAGCTGAAAAATGCTTAGTTTATGATTTATAGTCAACATTAATGAAATGTTCCAAACAAGCGTTTTCAGCCCGAGTGGAGCACATTTTGACCCTTTTTTTAAAAACATCATTGTACATTGAAATTTCTGCTTGCGTATGCTTTAGAAGCAAGAATTAAGAGGACTACATTCATTATTTCAGCTGAAAAATGCTTAGTTTTTGATTTGTAGTCAACATTAATAAAATGTCCCCAACAGCGTTTTCAGCCCGAGTGGAGCGCATTTTGACTGTTTTTTTTAAAAACATCATTGTACATTGAAATTTCTGCTTGCGTATGCTTTAGAAGCAAGAATTAAGAGGACTACATTCATTATTTCAGCTGAAAAATGCTTAGTTTATGATTTATAGTCAACATTAAGGAAATGTTCCGAACAAGCGTTTTCAGCCCGAGTGGAGCACATTTTGACCGTTTTTTAAAAAACATCATTGTACATTGAAATTTCTGTTTGCGTATGCTTTAGAAGCAAGAATTAAGAGGACTACATTCATTATTTCAGCTGAAAAATGCTTAGTTTATGATTTATAGTCAACATTAATGTAATGTCCCAAACAAGCGTTTTCAGCC
Organism: Hippichthys cyanospilos; assembly: GCF_059441005.1. Classification (NCBI taxonomy): domain Eukaryota; kingdom Metazoa; phylum Chordata; class Actinopteri; order Syngnathiformes; family Syngnathidae; genus Hippichthys; species Hippichthys cyanospilos. The sequence continues at coordinate 341,521 of NW_028283385.1, forward strand.
CGAGTGGAGCACATTTTGACTGTTTTTTTAAAAACATCATTGTACATTGAAATTTCTGCTTGCGTATGCTTTAGAAGCAAGAATTAAGAGGACTACATTCATTATTTCAGCTGAAAAATGCTTAGTTTATGATTTATAGTCAACATTAATGAAATGTCCCCAACAGCGTTTTCAGCCCGAGTGGAGCACATTTTGACTGTTTTTTTAAAAACATCATTGTACATTGAAATTTCTGCTTGCGAATGCTTTAGAAGCAAGAATTAAGAGGACTACATTCATTATTTCAGCTGAAAAATGCTTAGTTTTTGATTTGTAGTCAACATTAATGAAATGTCCCCAACAGCGTTTTCAGCCCGAGTGGAGCACATTTTGACTGTTTTTTTTAAAAACATCATTGTACATTGAAATTTCTGCTTGCGTATGCTTTAGAAGCAAGAATTAAGAGGACTACTTTCATTATTTCAGCTGAAAAATGCTTAGTTTTTGATTTGTAGTCAACATTAATGAAATGTCCCCAACAGCGTTTTCAGCCCGAGTGGAGCGCATTTTGACTGTTTTTTTTAAAAACATCATTGTACATTGAAATTTCTGCTTGCGTATGCTTTAGAAGCAAGAATTAAGAGGACTACATTCATTATTTCAGCTGAAAAATGCTTAGTTTATGATTAATAGTCAACATTAAGGAAATGTTCCGAACAAGCGTTTTCAGCCCGAGTGGAGCACATTTTGACCGTTTTTTAAAAAACATCATTGTACATTGAAATTTCTTTTTGCGTATGCTTTAGAAGCAAGAATTAAGAGGACTACATTCATTATTTCAGCTGAAAAATGCTTAGTTTATGATTTATAGTCAACATTAATGTAATGTCCCAAACAAGCGTTTTCAGCCCGAGTGGAGCACATTTTGACTGTTTTTTTAAAAACATCATTGTACATTGAAATTTCTGCTTGCGTATGCTTTAGAAGCAAGAATTAAGAGGACTACATTCATTATTTCAGCTGAAAAATGCTTAGTTTATGATTTATAGTCAACATTAATGTCATGTCCCAAACAAGCGTTTTCAGCCCGAGTGGAGCACATTTTGACTGTTTTTTTAAAAACATCATTGTACATTGAAATTTCTGCTTGCGTATGCTTTAGAAGCAAGAATTAAGAGGACTACATTCATTATTTCAGCTGAAAAATGCTTAGTTTATGATTTATAGTCAACATTAATGAAATGTTCCAAACAAGCGTTTTCAGCCCGAGTGGAGCACATTTTGACCCTTTTTTTAAAAACATCATTGTACATTGAAATTTCTGCTTGCGTATGCTTTAGAAGCAAGAATTAAGAGGACTACATTCATTATTTCAGCTGAAAAATGCTTAGTTTTTGATTTGTAGTCAACATTAATAAAATGTCCCCAACAGCGTTTTCAGCCCGAGTGGAGCGCATTTTGACTGTTTTTTTTAAAAACATCATTGTACATTGAAATTTCTGCTTGCGTATGCTTTAGAAGCAAGAATTAAGAGGACTACATTCATTATTTCAGCTGAAAAATGCTTAGTTTATGATTTATAGTCAACATTAAGGAAATGTTCCGAACAAGCGTTTTCAGCCCGAGTGGAGCACATTTTGACCGTTTTTTAAAAAACATCATTGTACATTGAAATTTCTGTTTGCGTATGCTTTAGAAGCAAGAATTAAGAGGACTACATTCATTATTTCAGCTGAAAAATGCTTAGTTTATGATTTATAGTCAACATTAATGTAATGTCCCAAACAAGCGTTTTCAGCCCGAGTGGAGCACATTTTGACTGTTTTTTTAAAAACATCATTGTACATTGAAATTTCTGCTTGCGTATGCTTTAGAAGCAAGAATTAAGAGGACTACATTCATTATTTCAGCTGAAAAATGCTTAGTTTTTGATTTGTAGTCAACATTAATGAAATGTCCCCAACAGCGTTTTCAGCCCGAGTGGAGCACATTTTGACTGTTTTTTTTAAAAACATCATTGTACATTGAAATTTCTGCTTGCGTATGCTTTAGAAGCAAGAATTAAGAGGACTACTTTCATTATTTCAGCTGAAAAATGCTTAGTTTTTGATTTGTAGTCAACATTAATGAAATGTCCCCAACAGCGTTTTCAGCCCGAGTGGAGCGCATTTTGACTGTTTTTTTTAAAAACATCATTGTACATTGAAATTTCTGCTTGCGTATGCTTTAGAAGCAAGAATTAAGAGGACTACATTCATTATTTCAGCTGAAAAATGCTTAGTTTATGATTTATAGTCAACATTAAGGAAATGTTCCGAACAAGCGTTTTCAGCCCGAGTGGAGCACATTTTGACCGTTTTTTAAAAAACATCATTGTACATTGAAATTTCTTTTTGCGTATGCTTTAGAAGCAAGAATTAAGAGGACTACATTCATTATTTCAGCTGAAAAATGCTTAGTTTATGATTTATAGTCAACATTAATGTCATGTCCCAAACAAGCGTTTTCAGCCCGAGTGGAGCACATTTTGACCCTTTTTTTAAAAACATCATTGTACATTGAAATTTCTGCTTGCGTATGCTTTAGAAGCAAGAATTAAGAGGACTACATTCATTATTTCAGCTGAAAAATGCTTAGTTTATGATTTATAGTCAACATTAATGAAATGTTCCAAACAAGCGTTTTCAGCCCGAGTGGAGCACATTTTGACCCTTTTTTTAAAAACATCATTGTACATTGAAATTTCTGCTTGCGTATGCTTTAGAAGCAAGAATTAAGAGGACTACATTCATTATTTCAGCTGAAAAATGCTTAGTTTATGATTTATAGTCAACATTAATGTCATGTCCCAAACAAGCGTTTTCAGCCCGAGTGGAGCACATTTTGACTGCTTTTTTAAAAACATCATTGTACATTGAAATTTCTGCTTGCGTATGCTTTAGAAGCAAGAATTAAGAGGACTACATTCATTATTTCAGCTGAAAAATGCTTAGTTTATGATTTATAGTCAACATTAATGAAATGTTCCAAACAAGCGTTTTCAGCCCGAGTGGAGCACATTTTGACCCTTTTTTTAAAAACATAATTGTACATTGAAATTTCTGCTTGCGTATGCTTTAGAAGCAAGAATTAAGAGGACTACATTCATTATTTCAGCTGAAAAATGCTTAGTTTATGATTTATAGTCAACATTAATGTCATGTCCCAAACAAGCGTTTTCAGCCCGAGTGGAGCACATTTTGACTGTTTTTTTAAAAACATCATTGTACATTGAAATTTCTGCTTGCGTATGCTTTAGAAGCAAGAATTAAGAGGACTACATTCATTATTTCAGCTGAAAAATGCTTAGTTTATGATTTATAGTCAACATTAATGAAATGTTCCAAACAAGCGTTTTCAGCCCGAGTGGAGCACATTTTGACCCTTTTTTTAAAAACATCATTGTACATTGAAATTTCTGCTTGCGTATGCTTTAGAAGCAAGAATTAAGAGGACTACATTCATTATTTCAGCTGAAAAATGCTTAGTTTATGATTTATAGTCAACATTAATGTCATGTCCCAAACAAGCGTTTTCAGCCCGAGTGGAGCACATTTTGACTGTTTTTTTAAAAACATCATTGTACATTGAAATTTCTGCTTGCGTATGCTTTAGAAGCAAGAATTAAGAGGACTACATTCATTATTTCAGCTGAAAAATGCTTAGTTTATGATTTATAGTCAACATTAATGAAATGTTCCAAACAAGCGTTTTCAGCCTGAGTGGAGAACATTTTGACTGTTTTTTTAAAAAGATCATTGTACTTTGAAATTTCTGCTTGCGTATGCTTTAGAAGCAAGAATTAAGAGGACTACATTCATTATTTCAGCTGAAAAATGCTTAGTTTATGATTTATAGTCAACATTATTGTCATGTCCCAAACAAGCGTTTTCAGCCCGAGTGGAGCACATTTTGACTGTTTTTTTAAAAACATCATTGTACATTGAAATTTCTGCTTGCGTATGCTTTAGAAGCAAGAATTAAGAGGACTACATTCATTATTTCAGCTGAAAAATGCTTAGTTTATGATTTATAGTCAACATTAATGTCATGTCCCAAACAAGCGTTTTCAGCCCGAGTGGAGCACATTTTGACTGTTTTTTTAAAAACATCATTGTACATTGAAATTTCTGCTTGCGTATGCTTTAGAAGCAAGAATTAAGAGGACTACATTCATTATTTCAGCTGAAAAATGCTTAGTTTATGATTTATAGTCAACATTAATGAAATGTTCCAAACAAGCGTTTTCAGCCCGAGTGGAGCACATTTTGACCCTTTTTTTAAAAACATCATTGTACATTGAAATTTCTGCTTGCGTATGCTTTAGAAGCAAGAATTAAGAGGACTACATTCATTATTTCAGCTGAAAAATGCTTAGTTTTTGATTTGTAGTCAACATTAATGAAATGTCCCCAACAGCGTTTTCAGCCCGAGTGGAGCGCATTTTGACTGTTTTTTTTAAAAACATCATTGTACATTGAAATTTCTGCTTGCGTATGCTTTAGAAGCAAGAATTAAGAGGACTACATTCATTATTTCAGCTGAAAAATGCTTAGTTTATGATTTATAGTCAACATTAAGGAAATGTTCCGAACAAGCGTTTTCAGCCCGAGTGGAGCACATTTTGACCGTTTTTTAAAAAACATCATTGTACATTGAAATTTCTGTTTGCGTATGCTTTAGAAGCAAGAATTAAGAGGACTACATTCATTATTTCAGCTGAAAAATGCTTAGTTTATGATTTATAGTCAACATTAATGTAATGTCCCAAACAAGCGTTTTCAGCCCGAGTGGAGCACATTTTGACTGTTTTTTTAAAAACATCATTGTACATTGAAATTTCTGCTTGCGTATGCTTTAGAAGCAAGAATTAAGAGGACTACATTCATTATTTCAGCTGAAAAATGCTTAGTTTATGATTTATAGTCAACATTAATGAAATGTCCCCAACAGCGTTTTCAGCCCGAGTGGAGCACATTTTGACTGTTTTTTTAAAAACATCATTGTACATTGAAATTTCTGCTTGCGAATGCTTTAGAAGCAAGAATTAAGAGGACTACATTCATTATTTCAGCTGAAAAATGCTTAGTTTTTGATTTGTAGTCAACATTAATGAAATGTCCCCAACAGCGTTTTCAGCCCGAGTGGAGCACATTTTGACTGTTTTTTTTAAAAACATCATTGTACATTGAAATTTCTGCTTGCGTATGCTTTAGAAGCAAGAATTAAGAGGACTACTTTCATTATTTCAGCTGAAAAATGCTTAGTTTTTGATTTGTAGTCAACATTAATGAAATGTCCCCAACAGCGTTTTCAGCCCGAGTGGAGCGCATTTTGACTGTTTTTTTTAAAAACATCATTGTACATTGAAATTTCTGCTTGCGTATGCTTTAGAAGCAAGAATTAAGAGGACTACATTCATTATTTCAGCTGAAAAATGCTTAGTTTATGATTAATAGTCAACATTAAGGAAATGTTCCGAACAAGCGTTTTCAGCCCGAGTGGAGCACATTTTGACCGTTTTTTAAAAAACATCATTGTACATTGAAATTTCTTTTTGCGTATGCTTTAGAAGCAAGAATTAAGAGGACTACATTCATTATTTCAGCTGAAAAATGCTTAGTTTATGATTTATAGTCAACATTAATGTAATGTCCCAAACAAGCGTTTTCAGCCCGAGTGGAGCACATTTTGACTGTTTTTTTAAAAACATCATTGTACATTGAAATTTCTGCTTGCGTATGCTTTAGAAGCAAGAATTAAGAGGACTACATTCATTATTTCAGCTGAAAAATGCTTAGTTTATGATTTATAGTCAACATTAATGTCATGTCCCAAACAAGCGTTTTCAGCCCGAGTGGAGCACATTTTGACTGTTTTTTTAAAAACATCATTGTACATTGAAATTTCTGCTTGCGTATGCTTTAGAAGCAAGAATTAAGAGGACTACATTCATTATTTCAGCTGAAAAATGCTTAGTTTATGATTTATAGTCAACATTAATGAAATGTTCCAAACAAGCGTTTTCAGCCCGAGTGGAGCACATTTTGACCCTTTTTTTAAAAACATCATTGTACATTGAAATTTCTGCTTGCGTATGCTTTAGAAGCAAGAATTAAGAGGACTACATTCATTATTTCAGCTGAAAAATGCTTAGTTTTTGATTTGTAGTCAACATTAATAAAATGTCCCCAACAGCGTTTTCAGCCCGAGTGGAGCGCATTTTGACTGTTTTTTTTAAAAACATCATTGTACATTGAAATTTCTGCTTGCGTATGCTTTAGAAGCAAGAATTAAGAGGACTACATTCATTATTTCAGCTGAAAAATGCTTAGTTTATGATTTATAGTCAACATTAAGGAAATGTTCCGAACAAGCGTTTTCAGCCCGAGTGGAGCACATTTTGACCGTTTTTTAAAAAACATCATTGTACATTGAAATTTCTGTTTGCGTATGCTTTAGAAGCAAGAATTAAGAGGACTACATTCATTATTTCAGCTGAAAAATGCTTAGTTTATGATTTATAGTCAACATTAATGTAATGTCCCAAACAAGCGTTTTCAGCCCGAGTGGAGCACATTTTGACTGTTTTTTTAAAAACATCATTGTACATTGAAATTTCTGCTTGCGTATGCTTTAGAAGCAAGAATTAAGAGGACTACATTCATTATTTCAGCTGAAAAATGCTTAGTTTATGATTTATAGTCAACATTAATGAAATGTCCCCAACAGCGTTTTCAGCCCGAGTGGAGCACATTTTGACTGTTTTTTTAAAAACATCATTGTACATTGAAATTTCTGCTTGCGAATGCTTTAGAAGCAAGAATTAAGAGGACTACATTCATTATTTCAGCTGAAAAATGCTTAGTTTTTGATTTGTAGTCAACATTAATGAAATGTCCCCAACAGCGTTTTCAGCCCGAGTGGAGCACATTTTGACTGTTTTTTTTAAAAACATCATTGTACATTGAAATTTCTGCTTGCGTATGCTTTAGAAGCAAGAATTAAGAGGACTACTTTCATTATTTCAGCTGAAAAATGCTTAGTTTTTGATTTGTAGTCAACATTAATGAAATGTCCCCAACAGCGTTTTCAGCCCGAGTGGAGCGCATTTTGACTGTTTTTTTTAAAAACATCATTGTACATTGAAATTTCTGCTTGCGTATGCTTTAGAAGCAAGAATTAAGAGGACTACATTCATTATTTCAGCTGAAAAATGCTTAGTTTATGATTTATAGTCAACATTAAGGAAATGTTCCGAACAAGCGTTTTCAGCCCGAGTGGAGCACATTTTGACCGTTTTTTAAAAAACATCATTGTACATTGAAATTTCTTTTTGCGTATGCTTTAGAAGCAAGAATTAAGAGGACTACATTCATTATTTCAGCTGAAAAATGCTTAGTTTATGATTTATAGTCAACATTAATGTCATGTCCCAAACAAGCGTTTTCAGCCCGAGTGGAGCACATTTTGACCCTTTTTTTAAAAACATCATTGTACATTGAAATTTCTGCTTGCGTATGCTTTAGAAGCAAGAATTAAGAGGACTACATTCATTATTTCAGCTGAAAAATGCTTAGTTTATGATTTATAGTCAACATTAATGTAATGTCCCAAACAAGCGTTTTCAGCCCGAGTGGAGCACATTTTGACCGTTTTTTTAAAAACATCATTGTACATTGAAATTTCTGTTTGCGTATGCTTTAGAAGCAAGAATTAAGAGGACTACATTCATTATTTCAGCTGAAAAATGCTTAGTTTATGATTTATAGTCAACATTAATGAAATGTCCCCAACAGCGTTTTCAGCCCGAGTGGAGCACATTTTGACCGTTTTTTTAAAAACATCATTGTACATTGAATTTTCTGTTTGTGTATGCTTTAGAAGCAAGAATAAAGAGGACTACATTCATTATTTCAGCTGAAAAATGCTTAGTTTATGATTTATAGTCAACATTAATGAAATGTCCCCAACAGCGTTTTCAGCCCGAGTGGAGCACATTTTGACTGTTTTTTTAAAAACATCATTGTACATTGAAATTTCTGCTTGCGTATGCTTTAGAAGCAAGAATTAAGAGGACTACATTCATTATTTCAGCTGAAAAATGCTTAGTTTTTGATTTATAGTCAACATTAATGAAATGTCCCCAACAGCGTTTTCAGCCCGAGTGGAGCACATTTTGGCTGTTTTTTTTAAAAACATCATTGTACATTGAAATTTCTGCTTGCGTATGCTTTAGAAGCAAGAATTAAAAGGACTACATTCATTATTTCAGCTGAAAAATGCTTAGTTTATGATTTATAGTCAACATTAATGAAATGTCCCCAACAGCGTTTTCAGCCCGAGTGGAGCACATTTTGACTGTTTTTTTAAAAACATCATTGTACATTGAAATTTCTGCTTGCGTATGCTTTAGAAGCAAGAATTAAGAGGACTACATTCATTATTTCAGCTGAAAAATGCTTAGTTTATGATTTATAGTCAACATTAATGAAATGTTCCAAACAAGCGTTTTCAGCCCGAGTGGAGCACATTTTGACTGTTTTTTTAAAAACATCATTGTACATTGAAATTTCTGCTTGCGTATGCTTTAGAAGCAAGAATTAAGAGGACTACATTCATTATTTCAGCTGAAAAATGCTTAGTTTATGATTTATAGTCAACATTAATGTCATGTCCCAAACAAGCGTTTTCAGCCCGAGTGGAGCACATTTTGACTGTTTTTTTAAAAACATCATTGTACATTGAAATTTCTGCTTGCGTATGCTTTAGAAGCAAGAATTAAGAGGACTACATTCATTATTTCAGCTGAAAAATGCTTAGTTTATGATTTATAGTCAACATTAATGAAATGTTTCAAACAAGCGTTTTCAGCCCGAGTGGAGCACATTTTGACCCTTTTTTTAAAAACATCATTGTACATTGAAATTTCTGCTTGCGTATGCTTTAGAAGCAAGAATTAAGAGGACTACATTCATTATTTCAGCTGAAAAATGCTTAGTTTATGATTTATAGTCAACATTAATGAAATGTCCCCAACAGCGTTTTCAGCCCGAGTGGAGCACATTTTGACCGTTTTTTTAAAAACATCATTGTACATTGAATTTTCTGTTTGTGTATGCTTTAGAAGCAAGAATTAAGAGGACTACATTCATTATTTCAGCTGAAAAATGCTTAGTTTATGATTTATAGTCAACATTAATGAAATGTCCCCAACAGCGTTTTCAGCCCGAGTGGAGCACATTTTGACTGTTTTTTTAAAAACATCATTGTACATTGAAATTTCTGCTTGCGTATGCTTTAGAAGCAAGAATTAAGAGGACTACATTCATTATTTCAGCTGAAAAATGCTTAGTTTTTGATTTATAGTCAACATTAATGAAATGTCCCCAACAGCGTTTTCAGCCCGAGTGGAGCACATTTTGGCTGTTTTTTTTAAAAACATCATTGTACATTGAAATTTCTGCTTGCGTATGCTTTAGAAGCAAGAATTAAGAGGACTACATTCATTATTTCAGCTGAAAAATGCTTAGTTTATGATTTATAGTCAACATTAATGTCATGTCCCAAACAAGCGTTTTCAGCCCGAGTGGAGCACATTTTGACTGCTTTTTTAAAAACATCATTGTACATTGAAATTTCTGCTTGCGTATGCTTTAGAAGCAAGAATTAAGAGGACTACATTCATTATTTCAGCTGAAAAATGCTTAGTTTATGATTTATAGTCAACATTAATGAAATGTTCCAAACAAGCGTTTTCAGCCCGAGTGGAGCACATTTTGACCCTTTTTTTAAAAACATCATTGTACATTGAAATTTCTGCTTGCGTATGCTTTAGAAGCAAGAATTAAGAGGACTACATTCATTATTTCAGCTGAAAAATGCTTAGTTTATGATTTATAGTCAACATTAATGTCATGTCCCAAACAAGCGTTTTCAGCCCGAGTGGAGCACATTTTGACTGTTTTTTTAAAAACATCATTGTACATTGAAATTTCTGCTTGCGTATGCTTTAGAAGCAAGAATTAAGAGGACTACATTCATTATTTCAGCTGAAAAATGCTTAGTTTATGATTTATAGTCAACATTAATGAAATGTTCCAAACAAGCGTTTTCAGCCCGAGTGGAGCACATTTTGACCCTTTTTTTAAAAACATCATTGTACATTGAAATTTCTGCTTGCGTATGCTTTAGAAGCAAGAATTAAGAGGACTACATTCATTATTTCAGCTGAAAAATGCTTAGTTTATGATTTATAGTCAACATTAATGTCATGTCCCAAACAAGCGTTTTCAGCCCGAGTGGAGCACATTTTGACTGTTTTTTTAAAAACATCATTGTACATTGAAATTTCTGCTTGCGTATGCTTTAGAAGCAAGAATTAAGAGGACTACATTCATTATTTCAGCTGAAAAATGCTTAGTTTATGATTTATAGTCAACATTAATGAAATGTTCCAAACAAGCGTTTTCAGCCCGAGTGGAGCACATTTTGACCCTTTTTTTAAAAACATCATTGTACATTGAAATTTCTGCTTGCGTATGCTTTAGAAGCAAGAATTAAGAGGACTACATTCATTATTTCAGCTGAAAAATGCTTAGTTTTTGATTTGTAGTCAACATTAATGAAATGTCCCCAACAGCGTTTTCAGCCCGAGTGGAGCGCATTTTGACTGTTTTTTTAAAAAACATCATTGTACATTGAAATTTCTGCTTGCGTATGCTTTAGAAGCAAGAATTAAGAGGACTACATTCATTATTTCAGCTGAAAAATGCTTAGTTTATGATTTATAGTCAACATTAAGGAAATGTTCCGAACAAGCGTTTTCAGCCCGAGTGGAGCACATTTTGACCGTTTTTTAAAAAACATCATTGTACATTGAAATTTCTTTTTGCGTATGCTTTAGAAGCAAGAATTAAGAGGACTACATTCATTATTTCAGCTGAAAAATGCTTAGTTTATGATTTATAGTCAACATTAATGTAATGTCCCAAACAAGCGTTTTCAGCCCGAATGGAGCACATTTTGACTGTTTTTTTAAAAACATCATTGTACATTGAAATTTCTGCTTGCGTATGCTTTAGAAGCAAGAATTAAGAGGACTACATTCATTATTTCAGCTGAAAAATGCTTAGTTTATGATTTATAGTCAACATTAATGTCATGTCCCAAACAAGCGTTTTCAGCCCGAGTGGAGCACATTATGACTGTTTTTTTAAAAACATCATTGTACATTGAAATTTCTGCTTGCGTATGCTTTAGAAGCAAGAATTAAGAGGACTACATTCATTATTTCAGCTGAAAAATGCTTAGTTTATGATTTATAGTCAACATTAATGAAATGTTCCAAACAAGCGTTTTCAGCCCGAGTGGAGCACATTTTCACCCTTTTTTTAAAAACATCATTGTACATTGAAATTTCTGCTTGCGTATGCTTTAGAAGCAAGAATTAAGAGGACTACATTCATTATTTCAGCTGAAAAATGCTTAGTTTTTGATTTGTAGTCAACATTAATGAAATGTCCCCAACAGCGTTTTCAGCCCGAGTGGAGCGCATTTTGACTGTTTTTTTTAAAAACATCATTGTACATTGAAATTTCTGCTTGCGTATGCTTTAGAAGCAAGAATTAAGAGGACTACATTCATTATTTCAGCTGAAAAATGCTTAGTTTATGATTTATAGTCAACATTAAGGAAATGTTCCGAACAAGCGTTTTCAGCCCGAGTGGAGCACATTTTGACCGTTTTTTAAAAAACATCATTGTACATTGAAATTTCTGTTTGCGTATGCTTTAGAAGCAAGAATTAAGAGGACTACATTCATTATTTCAGCTGAAAAATGCTTAGTTTATGATTTATAGTCAACATTAATGTAATGTCCCAAACAAGCGTTTTCAGCCCGAGTGGAGCACATTTTGACTGTTTTTTTAAAAACATCATTGTACATTGAAATTTCTGCTTGCGTATGCTTTAGAAGCAAGAATTAAGAGGACTACATTCATTATTTCAGCTGAAAAATGCTTAGTTTATGATTTATAGTCAACATTAATGAAATGTCCCCAACAGCGTTTTCAGCCCGAGTGGAGCGCATTTTGACTGTTTTTTTAAAAACATCATTGTACATTGAAATTTCTGCTTGCGTATGCTTTAGAAGCAAGAATTAAGAGGACTACATTCATTATTTCAGCTGAAAAATGCTTAGTTTATGATTTATAGTCAACATTAATGAAATGTTCCAAACAAGCGTTTTCAGCCCGAGTGGAGCACATTTTGACCCTTTTTTTAAAAACATCATTGTACATTGAAATTTCTGCTTGCGTATGCTTTAGAAGCAAGAATTAAGAGGACTACATTCATTATTTCAGCTGAAAAATGCTTAGTTTATGATTTATAGTCAACATTAATGTCATGTCCCAAACAAGCGTTTTCAGCCCGAGTGGAGCACATTTTGACTGTTTTTTTAAAAACATCATTGTACATTGAAATTTCTGCTTGCGTATGCTTTAGAAGCAAGAATTAAGAGGACTACATTCATTATTTCAGCTGAAAAATGCTTAGTTTTTGATTTGTAGTCAACATTAATGAAATGTCCCCAACAGCGTTTTCAGCCCGAGTGGAGCGCATTTTGACTGTTTTTTTTAAAAACATCATTGTACATTGAAATTTCTGCTTGCGTATGCTTTAGAAGCAAGAATTAAGAGGACTACATTCATTATTTCAGCTGAAAAATGCTTAGTTTACGATTTATAGTCAACATTAAGGAAATGTTCCGAACAAGCGTTTTCAGCCCGAGTGGAGCACATTTTGACCGTTTTTTAAAAAACATCATTGTACATTAAAATTTCTTTTTGCGTATGCTTTAGAAGCAAGAATTAAGAGGACTACATTCATTATTTCAGCTGAAAAATGCTTAGTTTATGATTTATAGTCAACATTAATGTAATGTCCCAAACAAGCGTTTTCAGTCCGAGTGGAGCACATTTTGACTGTTTTTTTAAAAACATCATTGTACATTGAAATTTCTGCTTGCGTATGCTTTAGAAGCAAGAATTAAGAGGACTACATTCATTATTTCAGCTGAAAAATGCTTAGTTTATGATTTATAGTCAACATTAATGTCATGTCCCAAACAAGCGTTTTCAGCCCGAGTGGAGCACATTTTGACTGTTTTTTTAAAAACATCATTGTACATTGAAATTTCTGCTTGCGTATGCTTTAGAAGCAAGAATTAAGAGGACTACATTCATTATTTCAGCTGAAAAATGCTTAGTTTATGATTTATAGTCAACATTAATGAAATGTTCCAAACAAGCGTTTTCAGCCCGAGTGGAGCACATTTTGACTGATTTTTTAAAAACATCATTGTACATTGAAATTTCTGCTTGCGTATGCTTTAGAAGCAAGAATTAAGAGGACTACATTCATTATTTCAGCTGAAAAATGCTTAGTTTATGATTTATAGTCAACATTAAGGAAATGTTCCGAACAAGCGTTTTCAGCCCGAGTGGAGCACATTTTGACCGTTTTTTAAAAAACATCATTGTACATTGAAATTTCTGTTTGCGTATGCTTTAGAAGCAAGAATTAAGAGGACTACATTCATTATTTCAGCTGAAAAATGCTTAGTTTATGATTTATAGTCAACATTAATGTAATGTCCCAAACAAGCGTTTTCAGCCCGAGTGGAGCACATTTTGACTGTTTTTTTAAAAACATCATTGTACATTGAAATTTCTGCTTGCGTATGCTTTAGAAGCAAGAATTAAGAGGACTACATTCATTATTTCAGCTGAAAAATGCTTAGTTTATGATTTATAGTCAACATTAATGTCATGTCCCAAACAAGCGTTTTCAGCCCGAGTGGAGCACATTTTGACTGTTTTTTTAAAAACATCATTGTACATTGAAATTTCTGCTTGCGTATGCTTTAGAAGCAAGAATTAAGAGGACTACATTCATTATTTCAGCTGAAAAATGCTTAGTTTATGATTTATAGTCAACATTAATGAAATGTTCCAAACAAGCGTTTTCAGCCCGAGTGGAGCACATTCTGACCCTTTTTTTAAAAACATCATTGTACATTGAAATTTCTGCTTGCGTATGCTTTAGAAGCAAGAATTAAGAGGACTACATTCATTATTTCAGCTGAAAAATGCTTAGTTTATGATTTATAGTCAACATTAATGTAATGTCCCAAACAAGCGTTTTCAGCCCGAGTGGAGCACATTTTGACTGTTTTTTTAAAAACATCATTGTACATTGAAATTTCTGCTTGCGTATGCTTTAGAAGCAAGAATTAAGAGGACTACATTCATTATTTCAGCTGAAAAATGCTTAGTTTATGATTTATAGTCAACATTAATTAAATGTCCCCAACAGCGTTTTCAGCCCGAGTGGAGCACATTTTGACTGTTTTTTTAAAAACATCATTGTACATTGAAATTTCTGCTTGCGAATGCTTTAGAAGCAAGAATTAAGAGGACTACATTCATTATTTCAGCTGAAAAATGCTTAGTTCTTGATTTGTAGTCAACATTAATGAAATGTCCCCAACAGCGTTTTCAGCCCGAGTGGAGCACATTTTGACTGTTTTTTTTAAAAACATCATTGTACATTGAAATTTCTGCTTGCGTATGCTTTAGAAGCAAGAATTAAGAGGACTACTTTCATTATTTCAGCTGAAAAATGCTTAGTTTTTGATTTGTAGTCAACATTAATGAAATGTCCCCAACAGCGTTTTCAGCCCGAGTGGAGCGCATTTTGACTGTTTTTTTTAAAAACATCATTGTACATTGAAATTTCTGCTTGCGTATGCTTTAGAAGCAAGAATTAAGAGGACTACATTCATTATTTCAGCTGAAAAATGCTTAGTTTATGATTTATAGTCAACATTAATGAAATGTTCCAAACAAGCGTTTTCAGCCCGAGTGGAGCACATTTTGACCCTTTTTTTAAAAACATCATTGTACATTGAAATTTCTGCTTGCGTATGCTTTAGAAGCAAGAATTAAGAGGACTACATTCATTATTTCAGCTGAAAAATGCTTAGTTTATGATTTATAGTCAACATTAATGTCATGTCCCAAACAAGCGTTTTCAGCCCGAGTGGAGCACATTTTGACTGTTTTTTTTAAAAACATCATTGTACATTGAAAATTCTGCTTGCGAATGCTTTAGAAGCAAGAATTAAGAGGACTACATTCATTATTTCAGCTGAAAAATGCTTAGTTTTTGATTTGTAGTCAACATTAATGTAATGTCCCAAACAAGCGTTTTCAGCCCGAGTGGAGCACATTTTGACTGTTTTTTTAAAAACATCATTGTACATTGAAATTTCTGCTTGCGTATGCTTTAGAAGCAAGAATTAAGAGGACTACATTCATTATTTCAGCTGAAAAATGCTTAGTTTATGATTTATAGTCAACATTAATGTCATGTCCCAAACAAGCGTTTTCAGCCCGAGTGGAGCACATTTTGACTGTTTTTTTAAAAACATCATTGTACATTGAAATTTCTGCTTGCGTATGCTTTAGAAGCAAGAATTAAGAGGACTACATTCATTATTTCAGCTGAAAAATGCTTAGTTTATGATTTATAGTCAACATTAATGAAATGTTCCAAACAAGCGTTTTCAGCCCGAGTGGAGCACATTTTGACCCTTTTTTTAAAAACATCATTGTACATTGAAATTTCTGCTTGCGTATGCTTTAGAAGCAAGAATTAAGAGGACTACATTCATTATTTCAGCTGAAAAATGCTTAGTTTTTGATTTGTAGTCAACATTAATAAAATGTCCCCAACAGCGTTTTCAGCCCGAGTGGAGCGCATTTTGACTGTTTTTTTTAAAAACATCATTGTACATTGAAATTTCTGCTTGCGTATGCTTTAGAAGCAAGAATTAAGAGGACTACATTCATTATTTCAGCTGAAAAATGCTTAGTTTATGATTTATAGTCAACATTAAGGAAATGTTCCGAACAAGCGTTTTCAGCCCGAGTGGAGCACATTTTGACCGTTTTTTAAAAAACATCATTGTACATTGAAATTTCTGTTTGCGTATGCTTTAGAAGCAAGAATTAAGAGGACTACATTCATTATTTCAGCTGAAAAATGCTTAGTTTATGATTTATAGTCAACATTAATGTAATGTCCCAAACAAGCGTTTTCAGCCCGAGTGGAGCACATTTTGACTGTTTTTTTAAAAACATCATTGTACATTGAAATTTCTGCTTGCGTATGCTTTAGAAGCAAGAATTAAGAGGACTACATTCATTATTTCAGCTGAAAAATGCTTAGTTTATGATTTATAGTCAACATTAATGAAATGTCCCCAACAGCGTTTTCAGCCCGAGTGGAGCACATTTTGACTGTTTTTTTAAAAACATCATTGTACATTGAAATTTCTGCTTGCGAATGCTTTAGAAGCAAGAATTAAGAGGACTACATTCATTATTTCAGCTGAAAAATGCTTAGTTTTTGATTTGTAGTCAACATTAATGAAATGTCCCCAACAGCGTTTTCAGCCCGAGTGGAGCACATTTTGACTGTTTTTTTTAAAAACATCATTGTACATTGAAATTTCTGCTTGCGTATGCTTTAGAAGCAAGAATTAAGAGGACTACTTTCATTATTTCAGCTGAA
The DNA here is from genome assembly GCF_059441005.1 of Hippichthys cyanospilos. Classification (NCBI taxonomy): domain Eukaryota; kingdom Metazoa; phylum Chordata; class Actinopteri; order Syngnathiformes; family Syngnathidae; genus Hippichthys; species Hippichthys cyanospilos. Next base: position 358,180 of record NW_028283385.1, read on the forward strand.
AAATGCTTAGTTTTTGATTTGTAGTCAACATTAATGAAATGTCCCCAACAGCGTTTTCAGCCCGAGTGGAGCGCATTTTGACTGTTTTTTTTAAAAACATCATTGTACATTGAAATTTCTGCTTGCGTATGCTTTAGAAGCAAGAATTAAGAGGACTACATTCATTATTTCAGCTGAAAAATGCTTAGTTTATGATTTATAGTCAACATTAAGGAAATGTTCCGAACAAGCGTTTTCAGCCCGAGTGGAGCACATTTTGACCGTTTTTTAAAAAACATCATTGTACATTGAAATTTCTTTTTGCGTATGCTTTAGAAGCAAGAATTAAGAGGACTACATTCATTATTTCAGCTGAAAAATGCTTAGTTTATGATTTATAGTCAACATTAATGTCATGTCCCAAACAAGCGTTTTCAGCCCGAGTGGAGCACATTTTGACCCTTTTTTTAAAAACATCATTGTACATTGAAATTTCTGCTTGCGTATGCTTTAGAAGCAAGAATTAAGAGGACTACATTCATTATTTCAGCTGAAAAATGCTTAGTTTATGATTTATAGTCAACATTAATGTAATGTCCCAAACAAGCGTTTTCAGCCCGAGTGGAGCACATTTTGACCGTTTTTTTAAAAACATCATTGTACATTGAAATTTCTGTTTGCGTATGCTTTAGAAGCAAGAATTAAGAGGACTACATTCATTATTTCAGCTGAAAAATGCTTAGTTTATGATTTATAGTCAACATTAATGAAATGTCCCCAACAGCGTTTTCAGCCCGAGTGGAGCACATTTTGACCGTTTTTTTAAAAACATCATTGTACATTGAATTTTCTGTTTGTGTATGCTTTAGAAGCAAGAATAAAGAGGACTACATTCATTATTTCAGCTGAAAAATGCTTAGTTTATGATTTATAGTCAACATTAATGAAATGTCCCCAACAGCGTTTTCAGCCCGAGTGGAGCACATTTTGACTGTTTTTTTAAAAACATCATTGTACATTGAAATTTCTGCTTGCGTATGCTTTAGAAGCAAGAATTAAGAGGACTACATTCATTATTTCAGCTGAAAAATGCTTAGTTTTTGATTTATAGTCAACATTAATGAAATGTCCCCAACAGCGTTTTCAGCCCGAGTGGAGCACATTTTGGCTGTTTTTTTTAAAAACATCATTGTACATTGAAATTTCTGCTTGCGTATGCTTTAGAAGCAAGAATTAAAAGGACTACATTCATTATTTCAGCTGAAAAATGCTTAGTTTATGATTTATAGTCAACATTAATGAAATGTCCCCAACAGCGTTTTCAGCCCGAGTGGAGCACATTTTGACTGTTTTTTTAAAAACATCATTGTACATTGAAATTTCTGCTTGCGTATGCTTTAGAAGCAAGAATTAAGAGGACTACATTCATTATTTCAGCTGAAAAATGCTTAGTTTATGATTTATAGTCAACATTAATGAAATGTTCCAAACAAGCGTTTTCAGCCCGAGTGGAGCACATTTTGACTGTTTTTTTAAAAACATCATTGTACATTGAAATTTCTGCTTGCGTATGCTTTAGAAGCAAGAATTAAGAGGACTACATTCATTATTTCAGCTGAAAAATGCTTAGTTTATGATTTATAGTCAACATTAATGTCATGTCCCAAACAAGCGTTTTCAGCCCGAGTGGAGCACATTTTGACTGTTTTTTTAAAAACATCATTGTACATTGAAATTTCTGCTTGCGTATGCTTTAGAAGCAAGAATTAAGAGGACTACATTCATTATTTCAGCTGAAAAATGCTTAGTTTATGATTTATAGTCAACATTAATGAAATGTTTCAAACAAGCGTTTTCAGCCCGAGTGGAGCACATTTTGACCCTTTTTTTAAAAACATCATTGTACATTGAAATTTCTGCTTGCGTATGCTTTAGAAGCAAGAATTAAGAGGACTACATTCATTATTTCAGCTGAAAAATGCTTAGTTTATGATTTATAGTCAACATTAATGAAATGTCCCCAACAGCGTTTTCAGCCCGAGTGGAGCACATTTTGACCGTTTTTTTAAAAACATCATTGTACATTGAATTTTCTGTTTGTGTATGCTTTAGAAGCAAGAATTAAGAGGACTACATTCATTATTTCAGCTGAAAAATGCTTAGTTTATGATTTATAGTCAACATTAATGAAATGTCCCCAACAGCGTTTTCAGCCCGAGTGGAGCACATTTTGACTGTTTTTTTAAAAACATCATTGTACATTGAAATTTCTGCTTGCGTATGCTTTAGAAGCAAGAATTAAGAGGACTACATTCATTATTTCAGCTGAAAAATGCTTAGTTTTTGATTTATAGTCAACATTAATGAAATGTCCCCAACAGCGTTTTCAGCCCGAGTGGAGCACATTTTGGCTGTTTTTTTTAAAAACATCATTGTACATTGAAATTTCTGCTTGCGTATGCTTTAGAAGCAAGAATTAAGAGGACTACATTCATTATTTCAGCTGAAAAATGCTTAGTTTATGATTTATAGTCAACATTAATGTCATGTCCCAAACAAGCGTTTTCAGCCCGAGTGGAGCACATTTTGACTGCTTTTTTAAAAACATCATTGTACATTGAAATTTCTGCTTGCGTATGCTTTAGAAGCAAGAATTAAGAGGACTACATTCATTATTTCAGCTGAAAAATGCTTAGTTTATGATTTATAGTCAACATTAATGAAATGTTCCAAACAAGCGTTTTCAGCCCGAGTGGAGCACATTTTGACCCTTTTTTTAAAAACATCATTGTACATTGAAATTTCTGCTTGCGTATGCTTTAGAAGCAAGAATTAAGAGGACTACATTCATTATTTCAGCTGAAAAATGCTTAGTTTATGATTTATAGTCAACATTAATGTCATGTCCCAAACAAGCGTTTTCAGCCCGAGTGGAGCACATTTTGACTGTTTTTTTAAAAACATCATTGTACATTGAAATTTCTGCTTGCGTATGCTTTAGAAGCAAGAATTAAGAGGACTACATTCATTATTTCAGCTGAAAAATGCTTAGTTTATGATTTATAGTCAACATTAATGAAATGTTCCAAACAAGCGTTTTCAGCCCGAGTGGAGCACATTTTGACCCTTTTTTTAAAAACATCATTGTACATTGAAATTTCTGCTTGCGTATGCTTTAGAAGCAAGAATTAAGAGGACTACATTCATTATTTCAGCTGAAAAATGCTTAGTTTATGATTTATAGTCAACATTAATGTCATGTCCCAAACAAGCGTTTTCAGCCCGAGTGGAGCACATTTTGACTGTTTTTTTAAAAACATCATTGTACATTGAAATTTCTGCTTGCGTATGCTTTAGAAGCAAGAATTAAGAGGACTACATTCATTATTTCAGCTGAAAAATGCTTAGTTTATGATTTATAGTCAACATTAATGAAATGTTCCAAACAAGCGTTTTCAGCCCGAGTGGAGCACATTTTGACCCTTTTTTTAAAAACATCATTGTACATTGAAATTTCTGCTTGCGTATGCTTTAGAAGCAAGAATTAAGAGGACTACATTCATTATTTCAGCTGAAAAATGCTTAGTTTTTGATTTGTAGTCAACATTAATGAAATGTCCCCAACAGCGTTTTCAGCCCGAGTGGAGCGCATTTTGACTGTTTTTTTAAAAAACATCATTGTACATTGAAATTTCTGCTTGCGTATGCTTTAGAAGCAAGAATTAAGAGGACTACATTCATTATTTCAGCTGAAAAATGCTTAGTTTATGATTTATAGTCAACATTAAGGAAATGTTCCGAACAAGCGTTTTCAGCCCGAGTGGAGCACATTTTGACCGTTTTTTAAAAAACATCATTGTACATTGAAATTTCTTTTTGCGTATGCTTTAGAAGCAAGAATTAAGAGGACTACATTCATTATTTCAGCTGAAAAATGCTTAGTTTATGATTTATAGTCAACATTAATGTAATGTCCCAAACAAGCGTTTTCAGCCCGAATGGAGCACATTTTGACTGTTTTTTTAAAAACATCATTGTACATTGAAATTTCTGCTTGCGTATGCTTTAGAAGCAAGAATTAAGAGGACTACATTCATTATTTCAGCTGAAAAATGCTTAGTTTATGATTTATAGTCAACATTAATGTCATGTCCCAAACAAGCGTTTTCAGCCCGAGTGGAGCACATTATGACTGTTTTTTTAAAAACATCATTGTACATTGAAATTTCTGCTTGCGTATGCTTTAGAAGCAAGAATTAAGAGGACTACATTCATTATTTCAGCTGAAAAATGCTTAGTTTATGATTTATAGTCAACATTAATGAAATGTTCCAAACAAGCGTTTTCAGCCCGAGTGGAGCACATTTTCACCCTTTTTTTAAAAACATCATTGTACATTGAAATTTCTGCTTGCGTATGCTTTAGAAGCAAGAATTAAGAGGACTACATTCATTATTTCAGCTGAAAAATGCTTAGTTTTTGATTTGTAGTCAACATTAATGAAATGTCCCCAACAGCGTTTTCAGCCCGAGTGGAGCGCATTTTGACTGTTTTTTTTAAAAACATCATTGTACATTGAAATTTCTGCTTGCGTATGCTTTAGAAGCAAGAATTAAGAGGACTACATTCATTATTTCAGCTGAAAAATGCTTAGTTTATGATTTATAGTCAACATTAAGGAAATGTTCCGAACAAGCGTTTTCAGCCCGAGTGGAGCACATTTTGACCGTTTTTTAAAAAACATCATTGTACATTGAAATTTCTGTTTGCGTATGCTTTAGAAGCAAGAATTAAGAGGACTACATTCATTATTTCAGCTGAAAAATGCTTAGTTTATGATTTATAGTCAACATTAATGTAATGTCCCAAACAAGCGTTTTCAGCCCGAGTGGAGCACATTTTGACTGTTTTTTTAAAAACATCATTGTACATTGAAATTTCTGCTTGCGTATGCTTTAGAAGCAAGAATTAAGAGGACTACATTCATTATTTCAGCTGAAAAATGCTTAGTTTATGATTTATAGTCAACATTAATGAAATGTCCCCAACAGCGTTTTCAGCCCGAGTGGAGCACATTTTGACTGTTTTTTTAAAAACATCATTGTACATTGAAATTTCTGCTTGCGAATGCTTTAGAAGCAAGAATTAAGAGGACTACATTCATTATTTCAGCTGAAAAATGCTTAGTTTTTGATTTGTAGTCAACATTAATGAAATGTCCCCAACAGCGTTTTCAGCCCGAGTGGAGCACATTTTGACCCTTTTTTTAAAAACATCATTGTACATTGAAATTTCTGCTTGCGTATGCTTTAGAAGCAAGAATTAAGAGGACTACATTCATTATTTCAGCTGAAAAATGCTTAGTTTATGATTTATAGTCAACATTAATGTCATGTCCCAAACAAGCGTTTTCAGCCCGAGTGGAGCACATTTTGACTGTTTTTTTAAAAACATCATTGTACATTGAAATTTCTGCTTGCGTATGCTTTAGAAGCAAGAATTAAGAGGACTACATTCATTATTTCAGCTGAAAAATGCTTAGTTTATGATTTATAGTCAACATTAATGTCATGTCCCAAACAAGCGTTTTCAGCCCGAGTGGAGCACATTTTGACTGTTTTTTTAAAAACATCATTGTACATTGAAATTTCTGCTTGCGTATGCTTTAGAAGCAAGAATTAAGAGGACTACATTCATTATTTCAGCTGAAAAATGCTTAGTTTATGATTTATAGTCAACATTAATGAAATGTCCCCAACAGCGTTTTCAGCCCGAGTGGAGCGCATTTTGACTGTTTTTTTAAAAACATCATTGTACATTGAAATTTCTGCTTGCGTATGCTTTAGAAGCAAGAATTAAGAGGACTACATTCATTATTTCAGCTGAAAAATGCTTAGTTTATGATTTATAGTCAACATTAATGAAATGTTCCAAACAAGCGTTTTCAGCCCGAGTGGAGCACATTTTGACCCTTTTTTTAAAAACATCATTGTACATTGAAATTTCTGCTTGCGTATGCTTTAGAAGCAAGAATTAAGAGGACTACATTCATTATTTCAGCTGAAAAATGCTTAGTTTATGATTTATAGTCAACATTAATGTCATGTCCCAAACAAGCGTTTTCAGCCCGAGTGGAGCACATTTTGACTGTTTTTTTAAAAACATCATTGTACATTGAAATTTCTGCTTGCGTATGCTTTAGAAGCAAGAATTAAGAGGACTACATTCATTATTTCAGCTGAAAAATGCTTAGTTTTTGATTTGTAGTCAACATTAATGAAATGTCCCCAACAGCGTTTTCAGCCCGAGTGGAGCGCATTTTGACTGTTTTTTTTAAAAACATCATTGTACATTGAAATTTCTGCTTGCGTATGCTTTAGAAGCAAGAATTAAGAGGACTACATTCATTATTTCAGCTGAAAAATGCTTAGTTTACGATTTATAGTCAACATTAAGGAAATGTTCCGAACAAGCGTTTTCAGCCCGAGTGGAGCACATTTTGACCGTTTTTTAAAAAACATCATTGTACATTAAAATTTCTTTTTGCGTATGCTTTAGAAGCAAGAATTAAGAGGACTACATTCATTATTTCAGCTGAAAAATGCTTAGTTTATGATTTATAGTCAACATTAATGTAATGTCCCAAACAAGCGTTTTCAGTCCGAGTGGAGCACATTTTGACTGTTTTTTTAAAAACATCATTGTACATTGAAATTTCTGCTTGCGTATGCTTTAGAAGCAAGAATTAAGAGGACTACATTCATTATTTCAGCTGAAAAATGCTTAGTTTATGATTTATAGTCAACATTAATGTCATGTCCCAAACAAGCGTTTTCAGCCCGAGTGGAGCACATTTTGACTGTTTTTTTAAAAACATCATTGTACATTGAAATTTCTGCTTGCGTATGCTTTAGAAGCAAGAATTAAGAGGACTACATTCATTATTTCAGCTGAAAAATGCTTAGTTTATGATTTATAGTCAACATTAATGAAATGTTCCAAACAAGCGTTTTCAGCCCGAGTGGAGCACATTTTGACTGATTTTTTAAAAACATCATTGTACATTGAAATTTCTGCTTGCGTATGCTTTAGAAGCAAGAATTAAGAGGACTACATTCATTATTTCAGCTGAAAAATGCTTAGTTTATGATTTATAGTCAACATTAAGGAAATGTTCCGAACAAGCGTTTTCAGCCCGAGTGGAGCACATTTTGACCGTTTTTTAAAAAACATCATTGTACATTGAAATTTCTGTTTGCGTATGCTTTAGAAGCAAGAATTAAGAGGACTACATTCATTATTTCAGCTGAAAAATGCTTAGTTTATGATTTATAGTCAACATTAATGTAATGTCCCAAACAAGCGTTTTCAGCCCGAGTGGAGCACATTTTGACTGTTTTTTTAAAAACATCATTGTACATTGAAATTTCTGCTTGCGTATGCTTTAGAAGCAAGAATTAAGAGGACTACATTCATTATTTCAGCTGAAAAATGCTTAGTTTATGATTTATAGTCAACATTAATGTCATGTCCCAAACAAGCGTTTTCAGCCCGAGTGGAGCACATTTTGACTGTTTTTTTAAAAACATCATTGTACATTGAAATTTCTGCTTGCGTATGCTTTAGAAGCAAGAATTAAGAGGACTACATTCATTATTTCAGCTGAAAAATGCTTAGTTTATGATTTATAGTCAACATTAATGAAATGTTCCAAACAAGCGTTTTCAGCCCGAGTGGAGCACATTCTGACCCTTTTTTTAAAAACATCATTGTACATTGAAATTTCTGCTTGCGTATGCTTTAGAAGCAAGAATTAAGAGGACTACATTCATTATTTCAGCTGAAAAATGCTTAGTTTATGATTTATAGTCAACATTAATGTAATGTCCCAAACAAGCGTTTTCAGCCCGAGTGGAGCACATTTTGACTGTTTTTTTAAAAACATCATTGTACATTGAAATTTCTGCTTGCGTATGCTTTAGAAGCAAGAATTAAGAGGACTACATTCATTATTTCAGCTGAAAAATGCTTAGTTTATGATTTATAGTCAACATTAATTAAATGTCCCCAACAGCGTTTTCAGCCCGAGTGGAGCACATTTTGACTGTTTTTTTAAAAACATCATTGTACATTGAAATTTCTGCTTGCGAATGCTTTAGAAGCAAGAATTAAGAGGACTACATTCATTATTTCAGCTGAAAAATGCTTAGTTCTTGATTTGTAGTCAACATTAATGAAATGTCCCCAACAGCGTTTTCAGCCCGAGTGGAGCACATTTTGACTGTTTTTTTTAAAAACATCATTGTACATTGAAATTTCTGCTTGCGTATGCTTTAGAAGCAAGAATTAAGAGGACTACTTTCATTATTTCAGCTGAAAAATGCTTAGTTTTTGATTTGTAGTCAACATTAATGAAATGTCCCCAACAGCGTTTTCAGCCCGAGTGGAGCGCATTTTGACTGTTTTTTTTAAAAACATCATTGTACATTGAAATTTCTGCTTGCGTATGCTTTAGAAGCAAGAATTAAGAGGACTACATTCATTATTTCAGCTGAAAAATGCTTAGTTTATGATTTATAGTCAACATTAATGAAATGTCCCCAACAGCGTTTTCAGCCCGAGTGGAGCACATTTTGACTGTTTTTTTAAAAACATCATTGTACATTGAAATTTCTGCTTGCGAATGCTTTAGAAGCAAGAATTAAGAGGACTACATTCATTATTTCAGCTGAAAAATGCTTAGTTTTTGATTTGTAGTCAACATTAATGAAATGTCCCCAACAGCGTTTTCAGCCCGAGTGGAGCACATTTTGACTGTTTTTTTTAAAAACATCATTGTACATTGAAATTTCTGCTTGCGTATGCTTTAGAAGCAAGAATTAAGAGGACTACTTTCATTATTTCAGCTGAAAAATGCTTAGTTTTTGATTTGTAGTCAACATTAATGAAATGTCCCCAACAGCGTTTTCAGCCCGAGTGGAGCGCATTTTGACTGTTTTTTTTAAAAACATCATTGTACATTGAAATTTCTGCTTGCGTATGCTTTAGAAGCAAGAATTAAGAGGACTACATTCATTATTTCAGCTGAAAAATGCTTAGTTTATGATTTATAGTCAACATTAAGGAAATGTTCCGAACAAGCGTTTTCAGCCCGAGTGGAGCACATTTTGACCGTTTTTTAAAAAACATCATTGTACATTGAAATTTCTTTTTGCGTATGCTTTAGAAGCAAGAATTAAGAGGACTACATTCATTATTTCAGCTGAAAAATGCTTAGTTTATGATTTATAGTCAACATTAATGTAATGTCCCAAACAAGCGTTTTCAGCCCGAGTGGAGCACATTTTGACTGTTTTTTTAAAAACATCATTGTACATTGAAATTTCTGCTTGCGTATGCTTTAGAAGCAAGAATTAAGAGGACTACATTCATTATTTCAGCTGAAAAATGCTTAGTTTATGATTTATAGTCAACATTAATGTCATGTCCCAAACAAGCGTTTTCAGCCCGAGTGGAGCACATTTTGACTGTTTTTTTAAAAACATCATTGTACATTGAAATTTCTGCTTGCGTATGCTTTAGAAGCAAGAATTAAGAGGACTACATTCATTATTTCAGCTGAAAAATGCTTAGTTTATGATTTATAGTCAACATTAATGAAATGTTCCAAACAAGCGTTTTCAGCCCGAGTGGAGCACATTTTGACCCTTTTTTTAAAAACATCATTGTACATTGAAATTTCTGCTTGCGTATGCTTTAGAAGCAAGAATTAAGAGGACTACATTCATTATTTCAGCTGAAAAATGCTTAGTTTTTGATTTGTAGTCAACATTAATAAAATGTCCCCAACAGCGTTTTCAGCCCGAGTGGAGCGCATTTTGACTGTTTTTTTTAAAAACATCATTGTACATTGAAATTTCTGCTTGCGTATGCTTTAGAAGCAAGAATTAAGAGGACTACATTCATTATTTCAGCTGAAAAATGCTTAGTTTATGATTTATAGTCAACATTAAGGAAATGTTCCGAACAAGCGTTTTCAGCCCGAGTGGAGCACATTTTGACCGTTTTTTAAAAAACATCATTGTACATTGAAATTTCTGTTTGCGTATGCTTTAGAAGCAAGAATTAAGAGGACTACATTCATTATTTCAGCTGAAAAATGCTTAGTTTATGATTTATAGTCAACATTAATGTAATGTCCCAAACAAGCGTTTTCAGCCCGAGTGGAGCACATTTTGACTGTTTTTTTAAAAACATCATTGTACATTGAAATTTCTGCTTGCGTATGCTTTAGAAGCAAGAATTAAGAGGACTACATTCATTATTTCAGCTGAAAAATGCTTAGTTTATGATTTATAGTCAACATTAATGAAATGTCCCCAACAGCGTTTTCAGCCCGAGTGGAGCACATTTTGACTGTTTTTTTAAAAACATCATTGTACATTGAAATTTCTGCTTGCGAATGCTTTAGAAGCAAGAATTAAGAGGACTACATTCATTATTTCAGCTGAAAAATGCTTAGTTTTTGATTTGTAGTCAACATTAATGAAATGTCCCCAACAGCGTTTTCAGCCCGAGTGGAGCACATTTTGACTGTTTTTTTTAAAAACATCATTGTACATTGAAATTTCTGCTTGCGTATGCTTTAGAAGCAAGAATTAAGAGGACTACTTTCATTATTTCAGCTGAAAAATGCTTAGTTTTTGATTTGTAGTCAACATTAATGAAATGTCCCCAACAGCGTTTTCAGCCCGAGTGGAGCGCATTTTGACTGTTTTTTTTAAAAACATCATTGTACATTGAAATTTCTGCTTGCGTATGCTTTAGAAGCAAGAATTAAGAGGACTACATTCATTATTTCAGCTGAAAAATGCTTAGTTTATGATTTATAGTCAACATTAATGAAATGTTTCAAACAAGCGTTTTCAGCCCGAGTGGAGCACATTTTGACCCTTTTTTTAAAAACATCATTGTACATTGAAATTTCTGCTTGCGTATGCTTTAGAAGCAAGAATTAAGAGGACTACATTCATTATTTCAGCTGAAAAATGCTTAGTTTATGATTTATAGTCAACATTAATGAAATGTCCCCAACAGCGTTTTCAGCCCGAGTGGAGCACATTTTGACCGTTTTTTTAAAAACATCATTGTACATTGAATTTTCTGTTTGTGTATGCTTTAGAAGCAAGAATTAAGAGGACTACATTCATTATTTCAGCTGAAAAATGCTTAGTTTATGATTTATAGTCAACATTAAGGAAATGTTCCGAACAAGCGTTTTCAGCCCGAGTGGAGCACATTTTGACCGTTTTTTAAAAAACATCATTGTACATTGAAATTTCTGTTTGCGTATGCTTTAGAAGCAAGAATTAAGAGGACTACATTCATTATTTCAGCTGAAAAATGCTTAGTTTATGATTTATAGTCAACATTAATGTAATGTCCCAAACAAGCGTTTTCAGCCCGAGTGGAGCACATTTTGACTGTTTTTTTAAAAACATCATTGTACATTGAAATTTCTGCTTGCGTATGCTTTAGAAGCAAGAATTAAGAGGACTACATTCATTATTTCAGCTGAAAAATGCTTAGTTTATGATTTATAGTCAACATTAATGAAATGTCCCCAACAGCGTTTTCAGCCCGAGTGGAGCGCATTTTGACTGTTTTTTTAAAAACATCATTGTACATTGAAATTTCTGCTTGCGTATGCTTTAGAAGCAAGAATTAAGAGGACTACATTCATTATTTCAGCTGAAAAATGCTTAGTTTATGATTTATAGTCAACATTAATGAAATGTTCCAAACAAGCGTTTTCAGCCCGAGTGGAGCACATTTTGACCCTTTTTTTAAAAACATCATTGTACATTGAAATTTCTGCTTGCGTATGCTTTAGAAGCAAGAATTAAGAGGACTACATTCATTATTTCAGCTGAAAAATGCTTAGTTTATGATTTATAGTCAACATTAATGTCATGTCCCAAACAAGCGTTTTCAGCCCGAGTGGAGCACATTTTGACCCTTTTTTTAAAAACATCATTGTACATTGAAATTTCTGCTTGCGTATGCTTTAGAAGCAAGAATTAAGAGGACTACATTCATTATTTCAGCTGAAAAATGCTTAGTTTTTGATTTGTAGTCAACATTAATGAAATGTCCCCAACAGCGTTTTCAGCCCGAGTGGAGCGCATTTTGACTGTTTTTTTTAAAAACATCATTGTACATTGAAATTTCTGCTTGCGTATGCTTTAGAAGCAAGAATTAAGAGGACTACATTCATTATTTCAGCTGAAAAATGCTTAGTTTACGATTTATAGTCAACATTAAGGAAATGTTCCGAACAAGCGTTTTCAGCCCGAGTGGAGCACATTTTGACCGTTTTTTAAAAAACATCATTGTACATTAAAATTTCTTTTTGCGTATGCTTTAGAAGCAAGAATTAAGAGGACTACATTCATTATTTCAGCTGAAAAATGCTTAGTTTATGATTTATAGTCAACATTAATGTAATGTCCCAAACAAGCGTTTTCAGTCCGAGTGGAGCACATTTTGACTGTTTTTTTAAAAACATCATTGTACATTGAAATTTCTGCTTGCGTATGCTTTAGAAGCAAGAATTAAGAGGACTACATTCATTATTTCAGCTGAAAAATGCTTAGTTTATGATTTATAGTCAACATTAATGTCATGTCCCAAACAAGCGTTTTCAGCCCGAGTGGAGCACATTTTGACTGTTTTTTTAAAAACATCATTGTACATTGAAATTTCTGCTTGCGTATGCTTTAGAAGCAAGAATTAAGAGGACTACATTCATTATTTCAGCTGAAAAATGCTTAGTTTATGATTTATAGTCAACATTAATGAAATGTTCCAAACAAGCGTTTTCAGCCCGAGTGGAGCACATTTTGACTGATTTTTTAAAAACATCATTGTACATTGAAATTTCTGCTTGCGTATGCTTTAGAAGCAAGAATTAAGAGGACTACATTCATTATTTCAGCTGAAAAATGCTTAGTTTATGATTTATAGTCAACATTAAGGAAATGTTCCGAACAAGCGTTTTCAGCCCGAGTGGAGCACATTTTGACCGTTTTTTAAAAAACATCATTGTACATTGAAATTTCTGTTTGCGTATGCTTTAGAAGCAAGAATTAAGAGGACTACATTCATTATTTCAGCTGAAAAATGCTTAGTTTATGATTTATAGTCAACATTAATGTAATGTCCCAAACAAGCGTTTTCAGCCCGAGTGGAGCACATTTTGACTGTTTTTTTAAAAACATCATTGTACATTGAAATTTCTGCTTGCGTATGCTTTAGAAGCAAGAATTAAGAGGACTACATTCATTATTTCAGCTGAAAAATGCTTAGTTTATGATTTATAGTCAACATTAATGTCATGTCCCAAACAAGCGTTTTCAGCCCGAGTGGAGCACATTTTGACTGTTTTTTTAAAAACATCATTGTACATTGAAATTTCTGCTTGCGTATGCTTTAGAAGCAAGAATTAAGAGGACTACATTCATTATTTCAGCTGAAAAATGCTTAGTTTATGATTTATAGTCAACATTAATGAAATGTTCCAAACAAGCGTTTTCAGCCCGAGTGGAGCACATTCTGACCCTTTTTTTAAAAACATCATTGTACATTGAAATTTCTGCTTGCGTATGCTTTAGAAGCAAGAATTAAGAGGACTACATTCATTATTTCAGCTGAAAAATGCTTAGTTTATGATTTATAGTCAACATTAATGTAATGTCCCAAACAAGCGTTTTCAGCCCGAGTGGAGCACATTTTGACTGTTTTTTTAAAAACATCATTGTACATTGAAATTTCTGCTTGCGTATGCTTTAGAAGCAAGAATTAAGAGGACTACATTCATTATTTCAGCTGAAAAATGCTTAGTTTATGATTTATAGTCAACATTAATTAAATGTCCCCAACAGCGTTTTCAGCCCGAGTGGAGCACATTTTGACTGTTTTTTTAAAAACATCATTGTACATTGAAATTTCTGCTTGCGAATGCTTTAGAAGCAAGAATTAAGAGGACTACATTCATTATTTCAGCTGAAAAATGCTTAGTTCTTGATTTGTAGTCAACATTAATGAAATGTCCCCAACAGCGTTTTCAGCCCGAGTGGAGCACATTTTGACTGTTTTTTTTAAAAACATCATTGTACATTGAAATTTCTGCTTGCGTATGCTTTAGAAGCAAGAATTAAGAGGACTACTTTCATTATTTCAGCTGAAAAATGCTTAGTTTTTGATTTGTAGTCAACATTAATGAAATGTCCCCAACAGCGTTTTCAGCCCGAGTGGAGCGCATTTTGACTGTTTTTTTTAAAAACATCATTGTACATTGAAATTTCTGCTTGCGTATGCTTTAGAAGCAAGAATTAAGAGGACTACATTCATTATTTCAGCTGAAAAATGCTTAGTTTATGATTTATAGTCAACATTAATGAAATGTCCCCAACAGCGTTTTCAGCCCGAGTGGAGCACATTTTGACTGTTTTTTTAAAAACATCATTGTACATTGAAATTTCTGCTTGCGAATGCTTTAGAAGCAAGAATTAAGAGGACTACATTCATTATTTCAGCTGAAAAATGCTTAGTTTTTGATTTGTAGTCAACATTAATGAAATGTCCCCAACAGCGTTTTCAGCCCGAGTGGAGCACATTTTGACTGTTTTTTTTAAAAACATCATTGTACATTGAAATTTCTGCTTGTGTATGCTTTAGAAGCAAGAATTAAGAGGACTACTTTCATTATTTCAGCTGAAAAATGCTTAGTTTTTGATTTGTAGTCAACATTAATGAAATGTCCCCAACAGCGTTTTCAGCCCGAGTGGAGCGCATTTTGACTGTTTTTTTTAAAAACATCATTGTACATTGAAATTTCTGCTTGCGTATGCTTTAGAAGCAAGAATTAAGAGGACTACATTCATTATTTCAGCTGAAAAATGCTTAGTTTATGATTTATAGTCAACATTAAGGAAATGTTCCGAACAAGCGTTTTCAGCCCGAGTGGAGCACATTTTGACCGTTTTTTAAAAAACATCATTGTACATTGAAATTTCTTTTTGCGTATGCTTTAGAAGCAAGAATTAAGAGGACTACATTCATTATTTCAGCTGAAAAATGCTTAGTTTATGATTTATAGTCAACATTAATGTAATGTCCCAAACAAGCGTTTTCAGCCCGAGTGGAGCACATTTTGACTGTTTTTTTAAAAACATCATTGTACATTGAAATTTCTGCTTGCGTATGCTTTAGAAGCAAGAATTAAGAGGACTACATTCATTATTTCAGCTGAAAAATGCTTAGTTTATGATTTATAGTCAACATTAATGTCATGTCCCAAACAAGCGTTTTCAGCCCGAGTGGAGCACATTTTGACTGTTTTTTTAAAAACATCATTGTACATTGAAATTTCTGCTTGCGTATGCTTTAGAAGCAAGAATTAAGAGGACTACATTCATTATTTCAGCTGAAAAATGCTTAGTTTATGATTTATAGTCAACATTAATGAAATGTTCCAAACAAGCGTTTTCAGCCCGAGTGGAGCACATTTTGACCCTTTTTTTAAAAACATCATTGTACATTGAAATTTCTGCTTGCGTATGCTTTAGAAGCAAGAATTAAGAGGACTACATTCATTATTTCAGCTGAAAAATGCTTAGTTTTTGATTTGTAGTCAACATTAATAAAATGTCCCCAACAGCGTTTTCAGCCCGAGTGGAGCGCATTTTGACTGTTTTTTTTAAAAACATCATTGTACATTGAAATTTCTGCTTGCGTATGCTTTAGAAGCAAGAATTAAGAGGACTACATTCATTATTTCAGCTGAAAAATGCTTAGTTTATGATTTATAGTCAACATTAAGGAAATGTTCCGAACAAGCGTTTTCAGCCCGAGTGGAGCACATTTTGACCGTTTTTTAAAAAACATCATTGTACATTGAAATTTCTGTTTGCGTATGCTTTAGAAGCAAGAATTAAGAGGACTACATTCATTATTTCAGCTGAAAAATGCTTAGTTTATGATTTATAGTCAACATTAATGTAATGTCCCAAACAAGCGTTTTCAGCCCGAGTGGAGCACATTTTGACTGTTTTTTTAAAAACATCATTGTACATTGAAATTTCTGCTTGCGTATGCTTTAGAAGCAAGAATTAAGAGGACTACATTCATTATTTCAGCTGAAAAATGCTTAGTTTATGATTTATAGTCAACATTAATGAAATGTCCCCAACAGCGTTTTCAGCCCGAGTGGAGCACATTTTGACTGTTTTTTTAAAAACATCATTGTACATTGAAATTTCTGCTTGCGAATGCTTTAGAAGCAAGAATTAAGAGGACTACATTCATTATTTCAGCTGAAAAATGCTTAGTTTTTGATTTGTAGTCAACATTAATGAAATGTCCCCAACAGCGTTTTCAGCCCGAGTGGAGCACATTTTGACTGTTTTTTTTAAAAACATCATTGTACATTGAAATTTCTGCTTGCGTATGCTTTAGAAGCAAGAATTAAGAGGACTACTTTCATTATTTCAGCTGAAAAATGCTTAGTTTTTGATTTGTAGTCAACATTAATGAAATGTCCCCAACAGCGTTTTCAGCCCGAGTGGAGCGCATTTTGACTGTTTTTTTTAAAAACATCATTGTACATTGAAATTTCTGCTTGCGTATGCTTTAGAAGCAAGAATTAAGAGGACTACATTCATTATTTCAGCTGAAAAATGCTTAGTTTATGATTTATAGTCAACATTAATGAAATGTTTCAAACAAGCGTTTTCAGCCCGAGTGGAGCACATTTTGACCCTTTTTTTAAAAACATCATTGTACATTGAAATTTCTGCTTGCGTATGCTTTAGAAGCAAGAATTAAGAGGACTACATTCATTATTTCAGCTGAAAAATGCTTAGTTTATGATTTATAGTCAACATTAATGAAATGTCCCCAACAGCGTTTTCAGCCCGAGTGGAGCACATTTTGACCGTTTTTTTAAAAACATCATTGTACATTGAATTTTCTGTTTGTGTATGCTTTAGAAGCAAGAATTAAGAGGACTACATTCATTATTTCAGCTGAAAAATGCTTAGTTTATGATTTATAGTCAACATTAATGAAATGTCCCCAACAGCGTTTTCAGCCCGAGTGGAGCACATTTTGACTGTTTTTTTAAAAACATCATTGTACATTGAAATTTCTGCTTGCGTATGCTTTAGAAGCAAGAATTAAGAGGACTACATTCATTATTTCAGCTGAAAAATGCTTAGTTTTTGATATATAGTCAACATTAATGAAATGTCCCCAACAGCGTTTTCAGCCCGAGTGGAGCACATTTTGGCTGTTTTTTTTAAAAACATCATTGTACATTGAAATTTCTGCTTGCGTATGCTTTAGAAGCAAGAATTAAGAGGACTACATTCATTATTTCAGCTGAAAAATGCTTAGTTTATGATTTATAGTCAACATTAATGTCATGTCCCAAACAAGCGTTTTCAGCCCGAGTGGAGCACATTTTGACTGCTTTTTTAAAAACATCATTGTACATTGAAATTTCTGCTTGCGTATGCTTTAGAAGCAAGAATTAAGAGGACTACATTCATTATTTCAGCTGAAAAATGCTTAGTTTATGATTTATAGTCAACATTAATGAAATGTTCCAAACAAGCGTTTTCAGCCCGAGTGGAGCACATTTTGACCCTTTTTTTAAAAACATCATTGTACATTGAAATTTCTGCTTGCGTATGCTTTAGAAGCAAGAATTAAGAGGACTACATTCATTATTTCAGCTGAAAAATGCTTAGTTTATGATTTATAGTCAACATTAATGTCATGTCCCAAACAAGCGTTTTCAGCCCGAGTGGAGCACATTTTGACTGTTTTTTTAAAAACATCATTGTACATTGAAATTTCTGCTTGCGTATGCTTTAGAAGCAAGAATTAAGAGGACTACATTCATTATTTCAGCTGAAAAATGCTTAGTTTATGATTTATAGTCAACATTAATGAAATGTTCCAAACAAGCGTTTTCAGCCCGAGTGGAGCACATTTTGACCCTTTTTTTAAAAACATCATTGTACATTGAAATTTCTGCTTGCGTATGCTTTAGAAGCAAGAATTAAGAGGACTACATTCATTATTTCAGCTGAAAAATGCTTAGTTTATGATTTATAGTCAACATTAATGTCATGTCCCAAACAAGCGTTTTCAGCCCGAGTGGAGCACATTTTGACTGTTTTTTTAAAAACATCATTGTACATTGAAATTTCTGCTTGCGTATGCTTTAGAAGCAAGAATTAAGAGGACTACATTCATTATTTCAGCTGAAAAATGCTTAGTTTATGATTTATAGTCAACATTAAGGAAATGTTCCGAACAAGCGTTTTCAGCCCGAGTGGAGCACATTTTGACCGTTTTTTAAAAAACATCATTGTACATTGAAATTTCTGTTTGCGTATGCTTTAGAAGCAAGAATTAAGAGGACTACATTCATTATTTCAGCTGAAAAATGCTTAGTTTATGATTTATAGTCAACATTAATGTAATGTCCCAAACAAGCGTTTTCAGCCCGAGTGGAGCACATTTTGACTGTTTTTTTAAAAACATCATTGTACATTGAAATTTCTGCTTGCGTATGCTTTAGAAGCAAGAATTAAGAGGACTACATTCATTATTTCAGCTGAAAAATGCTTAGTTTATGATTTATAGTCAACATTAATGTCATGTCCCAAACAAGCGTTTTCAGCCCGAGTGGAGCACATTTTGACTGTTTTTTTAAAAACATCATTGTACATTGAAATTTCTGCTTGCGTATGCTTTAGAAGCAAGAATTAAGAGGACTACATTCATTATTTCAGCTGAAAAATGCTTAGTTTATGATTTATAGTCAACATTAATGAAATGTTCCAAACAAGTGTTTTCAGCCCGAGTGGAGCACATTTTGACCCTTTTTTTAAAAACATCATTGTACATTGAAATTTCTGCTTGCGTATGCTTTAGAAGCAAGAATTAAGAGGACTACATTCATTATTTCAGCTGAAAAATGCTTAGTTTTTGATTTGTAGTCAACATTAATGAAATGTCCCCAACAGCGTTTTCAGCCCGAGTGGAGCGCATTTTGACTGTTTTTTTTAAAAACATCATTGTACATTGAAATTTCTGCTTGCGTATGCTTTAGAAGCAAGAATTAAGAGGACTACATTCATTATTTCAGCTGAAAAATGCTTAGTTTATGATTTATAGTCAACATTAAGGAAATGTTCCGAACAAGCGTTTTCAGCCCGAGTGGAGCACATTTTGACCGTTTTTTAAAAAACATCATTGTACATTGAAATTTCTGTTTGCGTATGCTTTAGAAGCAAGAATTAAGAGGACTACATTCATTATTTCAGCTGAAAAATGCTTAGTTTATGATTTATAGTCAACATTAATGTAATGTCCCAAACAAGCGTTTTCAGCCCGAGTGGAGCACATTTTGACTGTTTTTTTAAAAACATCATTGTACATTGAAATTTCTGCTTGCGTATGCTTTAGAAGCAAGAATTAAGAGGACTACATTCATTATTTCAGCTGAAAAATGCTTAGTTTATGATTTATAGTCAACATTAATGAAATGTCCCCAACAGCGTTTTCAGCCCGAGTGGAGCACATTTTGACTGTTTTTTTAAAAACATCATTGTACATTGAAATTTCTGCTTGCGAATGCTTTAGAAGCAAGAATTAAGAGGACTACATTCATTATTTCAGCTGAAAAATGCTTAGTTTTTGATTTGTAGTCAACATTAATGAAATGTCCCCAACAGCGTTTTCAGCCCGAGTGGAGCACATTTTGACTGTTTTTTTTAAAAACATCATTGTACATTGAAATTTCTGCTTGCGTATGCTTTAGAAGCAAGAATTAAGAGGACTACTTTCATTATTTCAGCTGAAAAATGCTTAGTTTTTGATTTGTAGTCAACATTAATGAAATGTCCCCAACAGCGTTTTCAGCCCGAGTGGAGCGCATTTTGACTGTTTTTTTTAAAAACATCATTGTACATTGAAATTTCTGCTTGCGTATGCTTTAGAAGCAAGAATTAAGAGGACTACATTCATTATTTCAGCTGAAAAATGCTTAGTTTATGATTAATAGTCAACATTAAGGAAATGTTCCGAACAAGCGTTTTCAGCCCGAGTGGAGCACATTTTGACCGTTTTTTAAAAAACATCATTGTACATTGAAATTTCTTTTTGCGTATGCTTTAGAAGCAAGAATTAAGAGGACTACATTCATTATTTCAGCTGAAAAATGCTTAGTTTATGATTTATAGTCAACATTAATGTAATGTCCCAAACAAGCGTTTTCAGCCCGAGTGGAGCACATTTTGACTGTTTTTTTAAAAACATCATTGTACATTGAAATTTCTGCTTGCGTATGCTTTAGAAGCAAGAATTAAGAGGACTACATTCATTATTTCGGCTGAAAAATGCTTAGTTTATGATTTATAGTCAACATTAATGTCATGTCCCAAACAAGCGTTTTCAGCCCGAGTGGAGCACATTTTGACTGTTTTTTTAAAAACATCATTGTACATTGAAATTTCTGCTTGCGTATGCTTTAGAAGCAAGAATTAAGAGGACTACATTCATTATTTCAGCTGAAAAATGCTTAGTTTATGATTTATAGTCAACATTAATGAAATGTTCCAAACAAGCGTTTTCAGCCCGAGTGGAGCACATTTTGACCCTTTTTTTAAAAACATCATTGTACATTGAAATTTCTGCTTGCGTATGCTTTAGAAGCAAGAATTAAGAGGACTACATTCATTATTTCAGCTGAAAAATGCTTAGTTTTTGATTTGTAGTCAACATTAATAAAATGTCCCCAACAGCGTTTTCAGCCCGAGTGGAGCGCATTTTGACTGTTTTTTTTAAAAACATCATTGTACATTGAAATTTCTGCTTGCGTATGCTTTAGAAGCAAGAATTAAGAGGACTACATTCATTATTTCAGCTGAAAAATGCTTAGTTTATGATTTATAGTCAACATTAAGGAAATGTTCCGAACAAGCGTTTTCAGCCCGAGTGGAGCACATTTTGACCGTTTTTTAAAAAACATCATTGTACATTGAAATTTCTGTTTGCGTATGCTTTAGAAGCAAGAATTAAGAGGACTACATTCATTATTTCAGCTGAAAAATGCTTAGTTTATGATTTATAGTCAACATTAATGTAATGTCCCAAACAAGCGTTTTCAGCCCGAGTGGAGCACATTTTGACTGTTTTTTTAAAAACATCATTGTACATTGAAATTTCTGCTTGCGTATGCTTTAGAAGCAAGAATTAAGAGGACTACATTCATTATTTCAGCTGAAAAATGCTTAGTTTATGATTTATAGTCAACATTAATGTCATGTCCCAAACAAGCGTTTTCAGCCCGAGTGGAGCACATTTTGACTGTTTTTTTAAAAACATCATTGTACATTGAAATTTCTGCTTGCGTATGCTTTAGAAGCAAGAATTAAGAGGACTACATTCATTATTTCAGCTGAAAAATGCTTAGTTTATGATTTATAGTCAACATTAATGAAATGTTCCAAACAAGCGTTTTCAGCCCGAGTGGAGCACATTTTGACCCTTTTTTTAAAAACATCATTGTACATTGAAATTTCTGCTTGCGTATGCTTTAGAAGCAAGAATTAAGAGGACTACATTCATTATTTCAGCTGAAAAATGCTTAGTTTTTGATTTGTAGTCAACATTAATGAAATGTCCCCAACAGCGTTTTCAGCCCGAGTGGAGCGCATTTTGACTGTTTTTTTTAAAAACATCATTGTACATTGAAATTTCTGCTTGCGTATGCTTTAGAAGCAAGAATTAAGAGGACTACATTCATTATTTCAGCTGAAAAATGCTTAGTTTATGATTTATAGTCAACATTAATGAAATGTCCCCAACAGCGTTTTCAGCCCGAGTGGAGCACATTTTGACTGTTTTTTTAAAAACATCATTGTACATTGAAATTTCTGCTTGCGTATGCTTTAGAAGCAAGAATTAAGAGGACTACATTCATTATTTCAGCTGAAAAATGCTTAGTTTTTGATTTGTAGTCAACATTAATGAAATGTCCCCAACAGCGTTTTCAGCCCGAGTGGAGCACATTTTGACTGTTTTTTTAAAAACATCATTGTACATTGAAATTTCTGCTTGCGTATGCTTTAGAAGCAAGAATTAAGAGGACTACATTCATTATTTCAGCTGAAAAATGCTTAGTTTTTGATTTGTAGTCAACATTAATGAAATGTCCCCAACAGCGTTTTCAGCCCGAGTGGAGCACATTTTGACTGTTTTTTTTAAAAACATCATTGTACATTGAAATTTCTGCTTGCGTATGCTTTAGAAGCAAGAATTAAGAGGACTACATTCATTATTTCAGCTGAAAAATGCTTAGTTTATGATTTATAGTCAACATTAAGGAAATGTTCCGAACAAGCGTTTTCAGCCCGAGTGGAGCACATTTTGACCGTTTTTTTAAAAACATCATTGTACATTGAAATTTCTGCTTGCGTATGCTTTAGAAGCAAGAATTAAGAGGACTACATTCATTATTTCAGCTGAAAAATGCTTAGTTTATGATTTATAGTCAACATTAATGAAATGTCCCCAACAGCGTTTTCAGCCCGAGTGGAGCACATTTTGACTGTTTTTTTTAAAAACATCATTGTACATTGAAATTTCTGCTTGCGTATGCTTTAGAAGCAAGAATTAAGAGGACTACATTCATTATTTCAGCTGAAAAATGCTTAGTTTATGATTTATAGTCAACATTAATGAAATGTTCCAAACAAGCGTTTTCAGCCCGAGTGGAGCACATTTTCACCCTTTTTTTAAAAACATCATTGTACATTGAAATTTCTGTTTGCGTATGCTTTAGAAGCAAGAATTAAGAGGACTACATTCATTATTTCAGCTGAAAAATGCTTAGTTTATGATTTATAGTCAACATTAATGTAATGTCCCAAACAAGCGTTTTCAGCCCGAGTGGAGCACATTTTGACCGTTTTTTTAAAAACATCATTGTACATTGAATTTTCTGTTTGTGTATGCTTTAGAAGCAAGAATTAAGAGGACTACATTCATTATTTCAGCTGAAAAATGCTTAGTTTATGATTTATAGTCAACATTAATGAAATGTCCCCAACAGCGTTTTCAGCCCGAGTGGAGCACATTTTGACTGTTTTTTTAAAAACATCATTGTACATTGAAATTTCTGCTTGCGTATGCTTTAGAAGCAAGAATTAAGAGGACTACATTCATTATTTCAGCTGAAAAATGCTTAGTTTATGATTTATAGTCAACATTAATGAAATGTTCCAAACAAGCGTTTTCAGCCCGAGTGGAGCACATTTTGACCCTTTTTTTAAAAACATCATTGTACATTGAAATTTCTGCTTGCGTATGCTTTAGAAGCAAGAATTAAGAGGACTACATTCATTATTTCAGCTGAAAAATGCTTAGTTTATGATTTATAGTCAACATTAATGTCATGTCCCAAACAAGCGTTTTCAGCCCGAGTGGAGCACATTTTGACTGTTTTTTTAAAAACATCATTGTACATTGAAATTTCTGCTTGCGTATGCTTTAGAAGCAAGAATTAAGAGGACTACATTCATTATTTCAGCTGAAAAATGCTTAGTTTATGATTTATAGTCAACATTAATGAAATGTTCCAAACAAGCGTTTTCAGCCCGAGTGGAGCACATTTTGACCCTTTTTTTAAAAACATCATTGTACATTGAAATTTCTGCTTGCGTATGCTTTAGAAGCAAGAATTAAGAGGACTACATTCATTATTTCAGCTGAAAAATGCTTAGTTTTTGATTTGTAGTCAACATTAATGAAATGTCCCCAACAGCGTTTTCAGCCCGAGTGGAGCGCATTTTGACTGTTTTTTTTAAAAACATCATTGTACATTGAAATTTCTGCTTGCGTATGCTTTAGAAGCAAGAATTAAGAGGACTACATTCATTATTTCAGCTGAAAAATGCTTAGTTTATGATTTATAGTCAACATTAAGGAAATGTTCCGAACAAGCGTTTTCAGCCCGAGTGGAGCACATTTTGACCCTTTTTTTTAAAAACATCATTATACATTGAAATTTCTGCTTGCGTATGCTTTAGAAGCAAGAATTAAGAGGACTACATTCATTATTTCAGCTGAAAAATGCTTAGTTTTTGATTTGTAGTCAACATTAATGAAATGTCCCCAACAGCGTTTTCAGCCCGAGTGGAGCGCATTTTGACTGTTTTTTTTAAAAACATCATTGTACATTGAAATTTCTGCTTGCGTATGCTTTAGAAGCAAGAATTAAGAGGACTACATTCATTATTTCAGCTGAAAAATGCTTAGTTTATGATTTATAGTCAACATTAAGGAAATGTTCCGAACAAGCGTTTTCAGCCCGAGTGGAGCACATTTTGACCGTTTTTTAAAAAACATCATTGTACATTGAAATTTCTTTTTGCGTATGCTTTAGAAGCAAGAATTAAGAGGACTACATTCATTATTTCAGCTGAAAAATGCTTAGTTTATGATTTATAGTCAACATTAATGTCATGTCCCAAACAAGCGTTTTCAGCCCGAGTGGAGCACATTTTGACTGTTTTTTTAAAAACATCATTGTACATTGAAATTTCTGCTTGCGTATGCTTTAGAAGCAAGAATTAAGAGGACTACATTCATTATTTCAGCTGAAAAATGCTTAGTTTATGATTTATAGTCAACATTAATGAAATGTTCCAAACAAGCGTTTTCAGCCCGAGTGGAGCACATTTTGACCCTTTTTTTAAAAACATCATTGTACATTGAAATTTCTGCTTGCGTATGCTTTAGAAGCAAGAATTAGGAGGACTACATTCATTATTTCAGCTGAAAAATGCTTAGTTTTTGATTTGTAGTCAACATTAATGAAAAGTCCCCAACAGCGTTTTCAGCCCGAGTGGAGCGCATTTTGACTGTTTTTTTTAAAAACATCATTGTACATTGAAATTTCTGCTTGCGTATGCTTTAGAAGCAAGAATTAAGAGGACTACATTCATTATTTCAGCTGAAAAATGCTTAGTTTATGATTTATAGTCAACATTAAGGAAATGTTCCGAACAAGCGTTTTCAGCCCGAGTGGAGCACATTTTGACCGTTTTTTAAAAAACATCATTGTACATTGAAATTTCTGTTTGCGTATGCTTTAGAAGCAAGAATTAAGAGGACTACATTCATTATTTCAGCTGAAAAATGCTTAGTTTATGATTTATAGTCAACATTAATGTCATGTCCCAAACAAGCGTTTTCAGCCCGAGTGGAGCACATTTTGACTGTTTTTTTAAAAACATCATTGTACATTGAAATTTCTGCTTGCGTATGCTTTAGAAGCAAGAATTAAGAGGACTACATTCATTATTTCAGCTGAAAAATGCTTAGTTTATGATTTATAGTCAACATTAATGTCATGTCCCAAACAAGCGTTTTCAGCCCGAGTGGAGCACATTTTGACTGTTTTTTTAAAAACATCATTGTACATTGAAATTTCTGCTTGCGTATGCTTTAGAAGCAAGAATTAAGAGGACTACATTCATTATTTCAGCTGAAAAATGCTTAGTTTATGATTTATAGTCAACATTAATGAAATGTTCCAAACAAGCGTTTTCAGCCCGAGTGGAGCACATTTTGACCCTTTTTTTAAAAACATCATTGTACATTGAAATTTCTGCTTGCGTATGCTTTAGAAGCAAGAATTAAGAGGACTACATTCATTATTTCAGCTGAAAAATGCTTAGTTTTTGATTTGTAGTCAACATTAATGAAATGTCCCCAACAGCGTTTTCAGCCCGAGTGGAGCGCATTTTGACTGTTTTTTTTAAAAACATCATTGTACATTGAAATTTCTGCTTGCGTATGCTTTAGAAGCAAGAATTAAGAGGACTACATTCATTATTTCAGCTGAAAAATGCTTAGTTTATGATTTATAGTCAACATTAAGGAAATGTTCCGAACAAGCGTTTTCAGCCCGAGTGGAGCACATTTTGACCGTTTTTTAAAAAACATCATTGTACATTGAAATTTCTGTTTGCGTATGCTTTAGAAGCAAGAATTAAGAGGACTACATTCATTATTTCAGCTGAAAAATGCTTAGTTTATGATTTATAGTCAACATTAATGTAATGTCCCAAACAAGCGTTTTCAGCCCGAGTGGAGCACATTTTGACTGTTTTTTTAAAAACATCATTGTACATTGAAATTTCTGCTTGCGTATGCTTTAGAAGCAAGAATTAAGAGGACTACATTCATTATTTCAGCTGAAAAATGCTTAGTTTATGATTTATAGTCAACATTAATGAAATGTCCCCAACAGCGTTTTCAGCCCGAGTGGAGCACATTTTGACTGTTTTTTTAAAAACATCATTGTACATTGAAAATTCTGCTTGCGAATGCTTTAGAAGCAAGAATTAAGAGGACTACATTCATTATTTCAGCTGAAAAATGCTTAGTTTTTGATTTGTAGTCAACATTAATGAAATGTCCCCAACAGCGTTTTCAGCCCGAGTGGAGCACATTTTGACTGTTTTTTTTAAAAACATCATTGTACATTGAAATTTCTGCTTGCGTATGCTTTAGAAGCAAGAATTAAGAGGACTACTTTCATTATTTCAGCTGAAAAATGCTTAGTTTTTGATTTGTAGTCAACATTAATGAAATGTCCCCAACAGCGTTTTCAGCCCGAGTGGAGCGCATTTTGACTGTTTTTTTTAAAAACATCATTGTACATTGAAATTTCTGCTTGCGTATGCTTTAGAAGCAAGAATTAAGAGGACTACATTCATTATTTCAGCTGAAAAATGCTTAGTTTATGATTTATAGTCAACATTAAGGAAATGTTCCAAACAAGCGTTTTCAGCCCGAGTGGAGCACATTTTGACCCTTTTTTTAAAAACATCATTGTACATTGAAATTTCTGCTTGCGTATGCTTTAGAAGCAAGAATTAAGAGGACTACATTCATTATTTCAGCTGAAAAATGCTTAGTTTATGATTTATAGTCAACATTAATGAAATGTTCCGAACAAGCGTTTTCAGCCCGAGTGGAGCACATTTTGACCGTTTTTTAAAAAACATCATTAAACATTGAAATTTCTTTTTGCGTATGCTTTAGAAGCAAGAATTAAGAGGACTACATTCATTATTTCAGCTGAAAAATGCTTAGTTTATGATTTATAGTCAACATTAATGTCATGTCCCAAACAAGCGTTTTCAGCCCGAGTGGAGCACATTTTGACCCTTTTTTTAAAAACATCATTGTACATTGAAATTTCTGCTTGCGTATGCTTTAGAAGCAAGAATTAAGAGGACTACATTCATTATTTCAGCTGAAAAATGCTTAGTTTATGATTTATAGTCAACATTAATGTAATGTCCCAAACAAGCGTTTTCAGCCCGAGTGGAGCACATTTTGACCGTTTTTTTAAAAACATCATTGTACATTGAAATTTCTGTTTGCGTATGCTTTAGAAGCAAGAATTAAGAGGACTACATTCATTATTTCAGCTGAAAAATGCTTAGTTTATGATTTATAGTCAACATTAATGAAATGTCCCCAACAGCGTTTTCAGCCCGAGTGGAGCACATTTTGACCGTTTTTTTAAAAACATCATTGTACATTGAATTTTCTGTTTGTGTATGCTTTAGAAGCAAGAATTAAGAGGACTACATTCATTATTTCAGCTGAAAAATGCTTAGTTTATGATTTATAGTCAACATTAATGAAATGTCCCCAACAGCGTTTTCAGCCCGAGTGGAGCACATTTTGACTGTTTTTTTAAAAACATCATTGTACATTGAAATTTCTGCTTGCGTATGCTTTAGAAGCAAGAATTAAGAGGACTACATTCATTATTTCAGCTGAAAAATGCTTAGTTTATGATTTATAGTCAACATTAATGAAATGTTCCAAACAAGCGTTTTCAGCCCGAGTGGAGCACATTTTGACCCTTTTTTTAAAAACATCATTGTACATTGAAATTTCTGCTTGCGTATGCTTTAGAAGCAAGAATTAAGAGGACTACATTCATTATTTCAGCTGAAAAATGCTTAGTTTATGATTTATAGTCAACATTAATGTCATGTCCCAAACAAGCGTTTTCAGCCCGAGTGGAGCACATTTTGACTGTTTTTTTAAAAACATCATTGTACATTGAAATTTCTGCTTGCGTATGCTTTAGAAGCAAGAATTAAGAGGACTACATTCATTATTTCAGCTGAAAAATGCTTAGTTTATGATTTATAGTCAACATTAATGAAATGTTCCAAACAAGCGTTTTCAGCCCGAGTGGAGCACATTTTGACCCTTTTTTTAAAAACATCATTGTACATTGAAATTTCTGCTTGCGTATGCTTTAGAAGCAAGAATTAAGAGGACTACATTCATTATTTCAGCTGAAAAATGCTTAGTTTTTGATTTGTAGTCAACATTAATGAAATGTCCCCAACAGCGTTTTCAGCCCGAGTGGAGCGCATTTTGACTGTTTTTTTTAAAAACATCATTGTACATTGAAATTTCTGCTTGCGTATGCTTTAGAAGCAAGAATTAAGAGGACTACATTCATTATTTCAGCTGAAAAATGCTTAGTTTATGATTTATAGTCAACATTAAGGAAATGTTCCGAACAAGCGTTTTCAGCCCGAGTGGAGCACATTTTGACCGTTTTTTTAAAAACATCATTGTACATTGAAATTTCTGCTTGCGTATGCTTTAGAAGCAAGAATTAAGAGGACTACATTCATTATTTCAGCTGAAAAATGCTTAGTTTATGATTTATAGTCAACATTAATGAAATGTTCCAAACAAGCGTTTTCAGCCCGAGTGGAGCACATTTTGACCCTTTTTTTAAAAACATCATTGTACATTGAAATTTCTGCTTGCGTATGCTTTAGAAGCAAGAATTAAGAGGACTACATTCATTATTTCAGCTGAAAAATGCTTAGTTTATGATTTATAGTCAACATTAATGTCATGTCCCAAACAAGCGTTTTCAGCCCGAGTGGAGCACATTTTGACTGTTTTTTTAAAAACATCATTGTACATTGAAATTTCTGCTTGCGTATGCTTTAGAAGCAAGAATTAAGAGGACTACATTCATTATTTCAGCTGAAAAATGCTTAGTTTATGATTTATAGTCAACATTAATGAAATGTTCCAAACAAGCGTTTTCAGCCCGAGTGGAGCACATTTTGACCCTTTTTTTAAAAACATCATTGTACATTGAAATTTCTGCTTGCGTATGCTTTAGAAGCAAGAATTAAGAGGACTACATTCATTATTTCAGCTGAAAAATGCTTAGTTTATGATTTATAGTCAACATTAATGTCATGTCCCAAACAAGCGTTTTCAGCCCGAGTGGAGCACATTTTGACTGTTTTTTTAAAAACATCATTGTACATTGAAATTTCTGCTTGCGTATGCTTTAGAAGCAAGAATTAAGAGGACTACATTCATTATTTCAGCTGAAAAATGCTTAGTTTATGATTTATAGTCAACATTAATGAAATGTTCCAAACAAGCGTTTTCAGCCCGAGTGGAGCACATTTTGACCCTTTTTTTAAAAACATCATTGTACATTGAAATTTCTGCTTGCGTATGCTTTAGAAGCAAGAATTAAGAGGACTACATTCATTATTTCAGCTGAAAAATGCTTAGTTTTTGATTTGTAGTCAACATTAATGAAATGTCCCCAACAGCGTTTTCAGCCCGAGTGGAGCGCATTTTGACTGTTTTTTTTAAAAACATCATTGTACATTGAAATTTCTGCTTGCGTATGCTTTAGAAGCAAGAATTAAGAGGACTACATTCATTATTTCAGCTGAAAAATGCTTAGTTTATGATTTATAGTCAACATTAAGGAAATGTTCCGAACAAGCGTTTTCAGCCCGAGTGGAGCACATTTTGACCGTTTTTTTAAAAACATCATTGTACATTGAAATTTCTGCTTGCGTATGCTTTAGAAGCAAGAATTAAGAGGACTACATTCATTATTTCAGCTGAAAAATGCTTAGTTTTTGATTTATATTAATGTCATGTCCCAAACAAGCGTTTTCAGCCCGAGTGGAGCACATTTTGACTGCTTTTTTAAAAACATCATTGTACATTGAAATTTCTGCTTGCGTATGCTTTAGAAGCAAGAATTAAGAGGACTACATTCATTATTTCAGCTGAAAAATGCTTAGTTTATGATTTATAGTCAACATTAATGAAATGTTCCAAACAAGCGTTTTCAGCCCGAGTGGAGCACATTTTGACCCTTTTTTTAAAAACATCATTGTACATTGAAATTTCTGCTTGCGTATGCTTTAGAAGCAAGAATTAAGAGGACTACATTCATTATTTCAGCTGAAAAATGCTTAGTTTATGATTTATAGTCAACATTAATGAAATGTTCCAAACAAGCGTTTTCAGCCCGAGTGGAGCACATTTTGACCCTTTTTTTAAAAACATCATTGTACATTGAAATTTCTGCTTGCGTATGCTTTAGAAGCAAGAATTAAGAGGACTACATTCATTATTTCAGCTGAAAAATGCTTAGTTTATGATTTATAGTCAACATTAATGTCATGTCCCAAACAAGCGTTTTCAGCCCGAGTGGAGCACATTTTGACTGTTTTTTTAAAAACATCATTGTACATTGAAATTTCTGCTTGCGTATGCTTTAGAAGCAAGAATTAAGAGGACTACATTCATTATTTCAGCTGAAAAATGCTTAGTTTATGATTTATAGTCAACATTAATGAAATGTTCCAAACAAGCGTTTTCAGCCCGAGTGGAGCACATTTTGACCCTTTTTTTAAAAACATCATTGTACATTGAAATTTCTGCTTGCGTATGCTTTAGAAGCAAGAATTAAGAGGACTACATTCATTATTTCAGCTGAAAAATGCTTAGTTTTTGATTTGTAGTCAACATTAATGAAATGTCCCCAACAGCGTTTTCAGCCCGAGTGGAGCGCATTTTGACTGTTTTTTTTAAAAACATCATTGTACATTGAAATTTCTGCTTGCGTATGCTTTAGAAGCAAGAATTAAGAGGACTACATTCATTATTTCAGCTGAAAAATGCTTAGTTTATGATTTATAGTCAACATTAAGGAAATGTTCCGAACAAGCGTTTTCAGCCCGAGTGGAGCACATTTTGACCGTTTTTTAAAAAACATCATTGTACATTGAAATTTCTGTTTGCGTATGCTTTAGAAGCAAGAATTAAGAGGACTACATTCATTATTTCAGCTGAAAAATGCTTAGTTTATGATTTATAGTCAACATTAATGTAATGTCCTAAACAAGCGTTTTCAGCCCGAGTGGAGCACATTTTGACTGTTTTTTTAAAAACATCATTGTACATTGAAATTTCTGCTTGCGTATGCTTTAGAAGCAAGAATTAAGAGGACTACATTCATTATTTCAGCTGAAAAATGCTTAGTTTATGATTTATAGTCAACATTAATTAAATGTCCCCAACAGCGTTTTCAGCCCGAGTGGAGCACATTTTGACTGTTTTTTTAAAAACATCATTGTACATTGAAATTTCTGCTTGCGAATGCTTTAGAAGCAAGAATTAAGAGGACTACATTCATTATTTCAGCTGAAAAATGCTTAGTTTTTGATTTGTAGTCAACATTAATGAAATGTCCCCAACAGCGTTTTCAGCCCGAGTGGAGCGCATTTTGACTGTTTTTTTTAAAAACATCATTGTACATTGAAATTTCTGCTTGCGTATGCTTTAGAAGCAAGAATTAAGAGGACTACATTCATTATTTCAGCTGAAAAATGCTTAGTTTATGATTTATAGTCAACATTAAGGAAATGTTCCGAACAAGCGTTTTCAGCCCGAGTGGAGCACATTTTGACCGTTTTTTAAAAAACATCATTGTACATTGAAATTTCTTTTTGCGTATGCTTTAGAAGCAAGAATTAAGAGGACTACATTCATTATTTCAGCTGAAAAATGCTTAGTTTATGATTTATAGTCAACATTAATGTCATGTCCCAAACAAGCGTTTTCAGCCCGAGTGGAGCACATTTTGACTGCTTTTTTAAAAACATCATTGTACATTGAAATTTCTGCTTGCGTATGCTTTAGAAGCAAGAATTAAGAGGACTACATTCATTATTTCAGCTGAAAAATGCTTAGTTTATGATTTATAGTCAACATTAATGAAATGTTCCAAACAAGCGTTTTCAGCCCGAGTGGAGCACATTTTGACCCTTTTTTTAAAAACATCATTGTACATTGAAATTTCTGCTTGCGTATGCTTTAGAAGCAAGAATTAAGAGGACTACATTCATTATTTCAGCTGAAAAATGCTTAGTTTATGATTTATAGTCAACATTAATGAAATGTTCCAAACAAGCGTTTTCAGCCCGAGTGGAGCACATTTTGACCCTTTTTTTAAAAACATCATTGTACATTGAAATTTCTGCTTGCGTATGCTTTAGAAGCAAGAATTAAGAGGACTACATTCATTATTTCAGCTGAAAAATGCTTAGTTTTTGATTTGTAGTCAACATTAATGAAATGTCCCCAACAGCGTTTTCAGCCCGAGTGGAGCGCATTTTGACTGTTTTTTTAAAAACATCATTGTACATTGAAATTTCTGCTTGCGTATGCTTTAGAAGCAAGAATTAAGAGGACTACATTCATTATTTCAGCTGAAAAATGCTTAGTTTATGATTTATAGTCAACATTAAGGAAATGTTCCGAACAAGCGTTTTCAGCCCGAGTGGAGCACATTTTGACCGTTTTTTAAAAAACATCATTGTACATTGAAATTTCTTTTTGCGTATGCTTTAGAAGCAAGAATTAAGAGGACTACATTCATTATTTCAGCTGAAAAATGCTTAGTTTATGATTTATAGTCAACATTAATGTAATGTCCCAAACAAGCGTTTTCAGCCCGAGTGGAGCACATTTTGACTGCTTTTTTAAAAACATCATTGTACATTGAAATTTCTGCTTGCGTATGCTTTAGAAGCAAGAATTAAGAGGACTACATTCATTATTTCAGCTGAAAAATGCTTAGTTTATGATTTATAGTCAACATTATTGAAATGTTCCAAACAAGCGTTTTCAGCCCGAGTGGAGCACATTTTGACCCTTTTTTTAAAAACATCATTGTACATTGAAATTTCTGCTTGCGTATGCTTTAGAAGCAAGAATTAAGAGGACTACATTCATTATTTCAGCTGAAAAATGCTTAGTTTATGATTTATAGTCAACATTAATGAAAGTTTCCAAACAAGCGTTTTCAGCCCGAGTGGAGCACATTTTGACCCTTTTTTTAAAAACATCATTGTACATTGAAATTTCTGCTTGCGTATGCTTTAGAAGCAAGAATTAAGAGGACTACATTCATTATTTCAGCTGAAAAATGCTTAGTTTTTGATTTGTAGTCAACATTAATGAAATGTCCCCAACAGCGTTTTCAGCCCGAGTGGAGCGCATTTTGACTGTTTTTTTTAAAAACATCATTGTACATTGAAATTTCTGCTTGCGTATGCTTTAGAAGCAAGAATTAAGAGGACTACATTCATTATTTCAGCTGAAAAATGCTTAGTTTATGATTTATAGTCAACATTAAGGAAATGTTCCGAACAAGCGTTTTCAGCCCGAGTGGAGCACATTTTGACCGTTTTTTAAAAAACATCATTGTACATTGAAATTTCTTTTTGCGTATGCTTTAGAAGCAAGAATTAAGAGGACTACATTCATTATTTCAGCTGAAAAATGCTTAGTTTATGATTTATAGTCAACATTAATGTCATGTCCCAAACAAGCGTTTTCAGCCCGAGTGGAGCACATTTTGACTGCTTTTTTAAAAACATCATTGTACATTGAAATTTCTGCTTGCGTATGCTTTAGAAGCAAGAATTAAGAGGACTACATTCATTATTTCAGCTGAAAAATGCTTAGTTTATGATTTATAGTCAACATTAATGAAATGTTCCAAACAAGCGTTTTCAGCCCGAGTGGAGCACATTTTGACCCTTTTTTTAAAAACATCATTGTACATTGAAATTTCTGCTTGCGTATGCTTTAGAAGCAAGAATTAAGAGGACTACATTCATTATTTCAGCTGAAAAATGCTTAGTTTATGATTTATAGTCAACATTAATGTCATGTCCCAAACAAGCGTTTTCAGCCCGAGTGGAGCACATTTTGACTGTTTTTTTAAAAACATCATTGTACATTGAAATTTCTGCTTGCGTATGCTTTAGAAGCAAGAATTAAGAGGACTACATTCATTATTTCAGCTGAAAAATGCTTAGTTTTTGATTTGTAGTCAACATTAATGAAATGTCCCCAACAGCGTTTTCAGCCCGAGTGGAGCGCATTTTGACTGTTTTTTTTAAAAACATCATTGTACATTGAAATTTCTGCTTGCGTATGCTTTAGAAGCAAGAATTAAGAGGACTACATTCATTATTTCAGCTGAAAAATGCTTAGTTTATGATTTATAGTCAACATTAAGGAAATGTTCCGAACAAGCGTTTTCAGCCCGAGTGGAGCACATTTTGACCGTTTTTTAAAAAACATCATTGTACATTGAAATTTCTTTTTGCGTATGCTTTAGAAGCAAGAATTAAGAGGACTACATTCATTATTTCAGCTGAAAAATGCTTAGTTTATGATTTATAGTCAACATTAATGTCATGTCCCAAACAAGCGTTTTCAGCCCGAGTGGAGCACATTTTGACTGCTTTTTTAAAAACATCATTGTACATTGAAATTTCTGCTTGCGTATGCTTTAGAAGCAAGAATTAAGAGGACTACATTCATTATTTCAGCTGAAAAATGCTTAGTTTATGATTTATAGTCAACATTAATGAAATGTTCCAAACAAGCGTTTTCAGCCCGAGTGGAGCACATTTTGACCCTTTTTTTAAAAACATCATTGTACATTGAAATTTCTGCTTGCGTATGCTTTAGAAGCAAGAATTAAGAGGACTACATTCATTATTTCAGCTGAAAAATGCTTAGTTTATGATTTATAGTCAACATTAATGTCATGTCCCAAACAAGCGTTTTCAGCCCGAGTGGAGCACATTTTGACTGTTTTTTTAAAAACATCATTGTACATTGAAATTTCTGCTTGCGTATGCTTTAGAAGCAAGAATTAAGAGGACTACATTCATTATTTCAGCTGAAAAATGCTTAGTTTATGATTTATAGTCAACATTAATGAAATGTTCCAAACAAGCGTTTTCAGCCCGAGTGGAGCACATTTTGACCCTTTTTTTAAAAACATCATTGTACATTGAAATTTCTGCTTGCGTATGCTTTAGAAGCAAGAATTAAGAGGACTACATTCATTATTTCAGCTGAAAAATGCTTAGTTTATGATTTATAGTCAACATTAATGTCATGTCCCAAACAAGCGTTTTCAGCCCGAGTGGAGCACATTTTGACTGTTTTTTTAAAAACATCATTGTACATTGAAATTTCTGCTTGCGTATGCTTTAGAAGCAAGAATTAAGAGGACTACATTCATTATTTCAGCTGAAAAATGCTTAGTTTATGATTTATAGTCAACATTAATGAAATGTTCCAAACAAGCGTTTTCAGCCCGAGTGGAGCACATTTTGACCCTTTTTTTAAAAACATCATTGTACATTGAAATTTCTGCTTGCGTATGCTTTAGAAGCAAGAATTAAGAGGACTACATTCATTATTTCAGCTGAAAAATGCTTAGTTTTTGATTTGTAGTCAACATTAATGAAATGTCCCCAACAGCGTTTTCAGCCCGAGTGGAGCGCATTTTGACTGTTTTTTTTAAAAACATCATTGTACATTGAAATTTCTGCTTGCGTATGCTTTAGAAGCAAGAATTAAGAGGACTACATTCATTATTTCAGCTGAAAAATGCTTAGTTTATGATTTATAGTCAACATTAAGGAAATGTTCCGAACAAGCGTTTTCAGCCCGAGTGGAGCACATTTTGACCGTTTTTTAAAAAACATCATTGTACATTGAAATTTCTTTTTGCGTATGCTTTAGAAGCAAGAATTAAGAGGACTACATTCATTATTTCAGCTGAAAAATGCTTAGTTTATGATTTATAGTCAACATTAATGTCATGTCCCAAACAAGCGTTTTCAGCCCGAGTGGAGCACATTTTGACTGTTTTTTTAAAAACATCATTGTACATTGAAATTTCTGCTTGCGTATGCTTTAGAAGCAAGAATTAAGAGGACTACATTCATTATTTCAGCTGAAAAATGCTTAGTTTATGATTTATAGTCAACATTAATGTCATGTCCCAAACAAGCGTTTTCAGCCCGAGTGGAGCACATTATGACTGTTTTTTTAAAAACATCATTGTACATTGAAATTTCTGCTTGCGTATGCTTTAGAAGCAAGAATTAAGAGGACTACATTCATTATTTCAGCTGAAAAATGCTTAGTTTATGATTTATAGTCAACATTAATGAAATGTTCCAAACAAGCGTTTTCAGCCCGAGTGGAGCACATTTTGACCCTTTTTTTAAAAACATCATTGTACATTGAAATTTCTGCTTGCGTATGCTTTAGAAGCAAGAATTAAGAGGACTACATTCATTATTTCAGCTGAAAAATGCTTAGTTTTTGATTTGTAGTCAACATTAATGAAATGTCCCCAACAGCGTTTTCAGCCCGAGTGGAGCGCATTTTGACTGTTTTTTTTAAAAACATCATTGTACATTGAAATTTCTGCTTGCGTATGCTTTAGAAGCAAGAATTAAGAGGACTACATTCATTATTTCAGCTGAAAAATGCTTAGTTTATGATTTATAGTCAACATTAAGGAAATGTTCCGAACAAGCGTTTTCAGCCCGAGTGGAGCACATTTTGACCGTTTTTTAAAAAACATCATTGTACATTGAAATTTCTGTTTGCGTATGCTTTAGAAGCAAGAATTAAGAGGACTACATTCATTATTTCAGCTGAAAAATGCTTAGTTTATGATTTATAGTCAACATTAATGTAATGTCCTAAACAAGCGTTTTCAGCCCGAGTGGAGCACATTTTGACTGTTTTTTTAAAAACATCATTGTACATTGAAATTTCTGCTTGCGTATGCTTTAGAAGCAAGAATTAAGAGGACTACATTCATTATTTCAGCTGAAAAATGCTTAGTTTATGATTTATAGTCAACATTAATTAAATGTCCCCAACAGCGTTTTCAGCCCGAGTGGAGCACATTTTGACTGTTTTTTTAAAAACATCATTGTACATTGAAATTTCTGGTTGCGAATGCTTTAGAAGCAAGAATTAAGAGGACTACATTCATTATTTCAGCTGAAAAATGCTTAGTTTTTGATTTGTAGTCAACATTAATGAAATGTCCCCAACAGCGTTTTCAGCCCGAGTGGAGCGCATTTTGACTGTTTTTTTTAAAAACATCATTGTACATTGAAATTTCTGCTTGCGTATGCTTTAGAAGCAAGAATTAAGAGGACTACATTCATTATTTCAGCTGAAAAATGCTTAGTTTATGATTTATAGTCAACATTAAGGAAATGTTCCGAACAAGCGTTTTCAGCCCGAGTGGAGCACATTTTGACCGTTTTTTAAAAAACATCATTGTACATTGAAATTTCTTTTTGCGTATGCTTTAGAAGCAAGAATTAAGAGGACTACATTCATTATTTCAGCTGAAAAATGCTTAGTTTATGATTTATAGTCAACATTAATGTCATGTCCCAAACAAGCGTTTTCAGCCCGAGTGGAGCACATTTTGACTGCTTTTTTAAAAACATCATTGTACATTGAAATTTCTGCTTGCGTATGCTTTAGAAGCAAGAATTAAGAGGACTACATTCATTATTTCAGCTGAAAAATGCTTAGTTTATGATTTATAGTCAACATTAATGAAATGTTCCAAACAAGCGTTTTCAGCCCGAGTGGAGCACATTTTGACCCTTTTTTTAAAAACATCATTGTACATTGAAATTTCTGCTTGCGTATGCTTTAGAAGCAAGAATTAAGAGGACTACATTCATTATTTCAGCTGAAAAATGCTTAGTTTATGATTTATAGTCAACATTAATGAAATGTTCCAAACAAGCGTTTTCAGCCCGAGTGGAGCACATTTTGACCCTTTTTTTAAAAACATCATTGTACATTGAAATTTCTGCTTGCGTATGCTTTAGAAGCAAGAATTAAGAGGACTACATTCATTATTTCAGCTGAAAAATGCTTAGTTTTTGATTTGTAGTCAACATTAATGAAATGTCCCCAACAGCGTTTTCAGCCCGAGTGGAGCGCATTTTGACTGTTTTTTTAAAAACATCATTGTACATTGAAATTTCTGCTTGCGTATGCTTTAGAAGCAAGAATTAAGAGGACTACATTCATTATTTCAGCTGAAAAATGCTTAGTTTATGATTTATAGTCAACATTAAGGAAATGTTCCGAACAAGCGTTTTCAGCCCGAGTGGAGCACATTTTGACCGTTTTTTTAAAAACATCATTGTACATTGAAATTTCTTTTTGCGTATGCTTTAGAAGCAAGAATTAAGAGGACTACATTCATTATTTCAGCTGAAAAATGCTTAGTTTATGATTTATAGTCAACATTAATGTCATGTCCCAAACAAGCGTTTTCAGCCCGAGTGGAGCACATTATGACTGTTTTTTTAAAAACATCATTGTACATTGAAATTTCTGCTTGCGTATGCTTTAGAAGCAAGAATTAAGAGGACTACATTCATTATTTCAGCTGAAAAATGCTTAGTTTATGATTTATAGTCAACATTAATGAAATGTTCCAAACAAGCGTTTTCAGCCCGAGTGGAGCACATTTTGACCCTTTTTTTAAAAACATCATTGTACATTGAAATTTCTGCTTGCGTATGCTTTAGAAGCAAGAATTAAGAGGACTACATTCATTATTTCAGCTGAAAAATGCTTAGTTTTTGATTTGTAGTCAACATTAATGAAATGTCCCCAACAGCGTTTTCAGCCCGAGTGGAGCGCATTTTGACTGTTTTTTTTAAAAACATCATTGTACATTGAAATTTCTGCTTGCGTATGCTTTAGAAGCAAGAATTAAGAGGACTACATTCATTATTTCAGCTGAAAAATGCTTAGTTTATGATTTATAGTCAACATTAAGGAAATGTTCCGAACAAGCGTTTTCAGCCCGAGTGGAGCACATTTTGACCGTTTTTTAAAAAACATCATTGTACATTGAAATTTCTGTTTGCGTATGCTTTAGAAGCAAGAATTAAGAGGACTACATTCATTATTTCAGCTGAAAAATGCTTAGTTTATGATTTATAGTCAACATTAATGTAATGTCCTAAACAAGCGTTTTCAGCCCGAGTGGAGCACATTTTGACTGTTTTTTTAAAAACATCATTGTACATTGAAATTTCTGCTTGCGTATGCTTTAGAAGCAAGAATTAAGAGGACTACATTCATTATTTCAGCTGAAAAATGCTTAGTTTATGATTTATAGTCAACATTAATTAAATGTCCCCAACAGCGTTTTCAGCCCGAGTGGAGCACATTTTGACTGTTTTTTTAAAAACATCATTGTACATTGAAATTTCTGGTTGCGAATGCTTTAGAAGCAAGAATTAAGAGGACTACATTCATTATTTCAGCTGAAAAATGCTTAGTTTTTGATTTGTAGTCAACATTAATGAAATGTCCCCAACAGCGTTTTCAGCCCGAGTGGAGCGCATTTTGACTGTTTTTTTTAAAAACATCATTGTACATTGAAATTTCTGCTTGCGTATGCTTTAGAAGCAAGAATTAAGAGGACTACATTCATTATTTCAGCTGAAAAATGCTTAGTTTATGATTTATAGTCAACATTAAGGAAATGTTCCGAACAAGCGTTTTCAGCCCGAGTGGAGCACATTTTGACCGTTTTTTAAAAAACATCATTGTACATTGAAATTTCTTTTTGCGTATGCTTTAGAAGCAAGAATTAAGAGGACTACATTCATTATTTCAGCTGAAAAATGCTTAGTTTATGATTTATAGTCAACATTAATGTCATGTCCCAAACAAGCGTTTTCAGCCCGAGTGGAGCACATTTTGACTGCTTTTTTAAAAACATCATTGTACATTGAAATTTCTGCTTGCGTATGCTTTAGAAGCAAGAATTAAGAGGACTACATTCATTATTTCAGCTGAAAAATGCTTAGTTTATGATTTATAGTCAACATTAATGAAATGTTCCAAACAAGCGTTTTCAGCCCGAGTGGAGCACATTTTGACCCTTTTTTTAAAAACATCATTGTACATTGAAATTTCTGCTTGCGTATGCTTTAGAAGCAAGAATTAAGAGGACTACATTCATTATTTCAGCTGAAAAATGCTTAGTTTATGATTTATAGTCAACATTAATGAAATGTTCCAAACAAGCGTTTTCAGCCCGAGTGGAGCACATTTTGACCCTTTTTTTAAAAACATCATTGTACATTGAAATTTCTGCTTGCGTATGCTTTAGAAGCAAGAATTAAGAGGACTACATTCATTATTTCAGCTGAAAAATGCTTAGTTTTTGATTTGTAGTCAACATTAATGAAATGTCCCCAACAGCGTTTTCAGCCCGAGTGGAGCGCATTTTGACTGTTTTTTTAAAAACATCATTGTACATTGAAATTTCTGCTTGCGTATGCTTTAGAAGCAAGAATTAAGAGGACTACATTCATTATTTCAGCTGAAAAATGCTTAGTTTATGATTTATAGTCAACATTAAGGAAATGTTCCGAACAAGCGTTTTCAGCCCGAGTGGAGCACATTTTGACCGTTTTTTAAAAAACATCATTGTACATTGAAATTTCTTTTTGCGTATGCTTTAGAAGCAAGAATTAAGAGGACTACATTCATTATTTCAGCTGAAAAATGCTTAGTTTATGATTTATAGTCAACATTAATGTAATGTCCCAAACAAGCGTTTTCAGCCCGAGTGGAGCACATTTTGACTGCTTTTTTAAAAACATCATTGTACATTGAAATTTCTGCTTGCGTATGCTTTAGAAGCAAGAATTAAGAGGACTACATTCATTATTTCAGCTGAAAAATGCTTAGTTTATGATTTATAGTCAACATTATTGAAATGTTCCAAACAAGCGTTTTCAGCCCGAGTGGAGCACATTTTGACCCTTTTTTTAAAAACATCATTGTACATTGAAATTTCTGCTTGCGTATGCTTTAGAAGCAAGAATTAAGAGGACTACATTCATTATTTCAGCTGAAAAATGCTTAGTTTATGATTTATAGTCAACATTAATGAAAGTTTCCAAACAAGCGTTTTCAGCCCGAGTGGAGCACATTTTGACCCTTTTTTTAAAAACATCATTGTACATTGAAATTTCTGCTTGCGTATGCTTTAGAAGCAAGAATTAAGAGGACTACATTCATTATTTCAGCTGAAAAATGCTTAGTTTATGATTTATAGTCAACATTAATGTCATGTCCCAAACAAGCGTTTTCAGCCCGAGTGGAGCACATTTTGACTGTTTTTTTAAAAACATCATTGTACATTGAAATTTCTGCTTGCGTATGCTTTAGAAGCAAGAATTAAGAGGACTACATTCATTATTTCAGCTGAAAAATGCTTAGTTTATGATTTATAGTCAACATTAATGAAATGTTCCAAACAAGCGTTTTCAGCCCGAGTGGAGCACATTTTGACCCTTTTTTTAAAAACATCATTGTACATTGAAATTTCTGCTTGCGTATGCTTTAGAAGCAAGAATTAAGAGGACTACATTCATTATTTCAGCTGAAAAATGCTTAGTTTATGATTTATAGTCAACATTAATGTCATGTCCCAAACAAGCGTTTTCAGCCCGAGTGGAGCACATTTTGACTGTTTTTTTAAAAACATCATTGTACATTGAAATTTCTGCTTGCGTATGCTTTAGAAGCAAGAATTAAGAGGACTACATTCATTATTTCAGCTGAAAAATGCTTAGTTTATGATTTATAGTCAACATTAATGAAATGTTCCAAACAAGCGTTTTCAGCCCGAGTGGAGCACATTTTGACCCTTTTTTTAAAAACATCATTGTACATTGAAATTTCTGCTTGCGTATGCTTTAGAAGCAAGAATTAAGAGGACTACATTCATTATTTCAGCTGAAAAATGCTTAGTTTTTGATTTGTAGTCAACATTAATGAAATGTCCCCAACAGCGTTTTCAGCCCGAGTGGAGCACATTTTGACTGTTTTTTTAAAAACATCATTGTACATTGAAATTTCTGCTTGCGTATGCTTTAGAAGCAAGAATTAAGAGGACTACATTCATTATTTCAGCTGAAAAATGCTTAGTTTATGATTTATAGTCAACATTAATGAAATGTTCCAAACAAGCGTTTTCAGCCCGAGTGGAGCACATTTTGACCCTTTTTTTAAAAACATCATTGTACATTGAAATTTCTGCTTGCGTATGCTTTAGAAGCAAGAATTAAGAGGACTACATTCATTATTTCAGCTGAAAAATGCTTAGTTTTTGATTTGTAGTCAACATTAATGAAATGTCCCCAACAGCGTTTTCAGCCCGAGTGGAGCGCATTTTGACTGTTTTTTTTAAAAACATCATTGTACATTGAAATTTCTGCTTGCGTATGCTTTAGAAGCAAGAATTAAGAGGACTACATTCATTATTTCAGCTGAAAAATGCTTAGTTTATGATTTATAGTCAACATTAAGGAAATGTTCCGAACAAGCGTTTTCAGCCCGAGTGGAGCACATTTTGACCGTTTTTTAAAAAACATCATTGTACATTGAAATTTCTTTTTGCGTATGCTTTAGAAGCAAGAATTAAGAGGACTACATTCATTATTTCAGCTGAAAAATGCTTAGTTTATGATTTATAGTCAACATTAATGTAATGTCCCAAACAAGCGTTTTCAGCCCGAGTGGAGCACATTTTGACTGTTTTTTTAAAAACATCATTGTACATTGAAATTTCTGCTTGCGTATGCTTTAGAAGCAAGAATTAAGAGGACTACATTCATTATTTCAGCTGAAAAATGCTTAGTTTATGATTTATAGTCAACATTAATGTCATGTCCCAAACAAGCGTTTTCAGCCCGAGTGGAGCACATTATGACTGTTTTTTTAAAAACATCATTGTACATTGAAATTTCTGCTTGCGTATGCTTTAGAAGCAAGAATTAAGAGGACTACATTCATTATTTCAGCTGAAAAATGCTTAGTTTATGATTTATAGTCAACATTAATGAAATGTTCCAAACAAGCGTTTTCAGCCCGAGTGGAGCACATTTTGACCCTTTTTTTAAAAACATCATTGTACATTGAAATTTCTGCTTGCGTATGCTTTAGAAGCAAGAATTAAGAGGACTACATTCATTATTTCAGCTGAAAAATGCTTAGTTTTTGATTTGTAGTCAACATTAATGAAATGTCCCCAACAGCGTTTTCAGCCCGAGTGGAGCGCATTTTGACTGTTTTTTTTAAAAACATCATTGTACATTGAAATTTCTGCTTGCGTATGCTTTAGAAGCAAGAATTAAGAGGACTACATTCATTATTTCAGCTGAAAAATGCTTAGTTTATGATTTATAGTCAACATTAAGGAAATGTTCCGAACAAGCGTTTTCAGCCCGAGTGGAGCACATTTTGACCGTTTTTTAAAAAACATCATTGTACATTGAAATTTCTTTTTGCGTATGCTTTAGAAGCAAGAATTAAGAGGACTACATTCATTATTTCAGCTGAAAAATGCTTAGTTTATGATTTATAGTCAACATTAATGTAATGTCCCAAACAAGCGTTTTCAGCCCGAGTGGAGCACATTTTGACTGTTTTTTTAAAAACATCATTGTACATTGAAATTTCTGCTTGCGTATGCTTTAGAAGCAAGAATTAAGAGGACTACATTCATTATTTCAGCTGAAAAATGCTTAGTTTATGATTTATAGTCAACATTAATGTCATGTCCCAAACAAGCGTTTTCAGCCCGAGTGGAGCACATTATGACTGTTTTTTTAAAAACATCATTGTACATTGAAATTTCTGCTTGCGTATGCTTTAGAAGCAAGAATTAAGAGGACTACATTCATTATTTCAGCTGAAAAATGCTTAGTTTATGATTTATAGTCAACATTAATGAAATGTTCCAAACAAGCGTTTTCAGCCCGAGTGGAGCACATTTTGACCCTTTTTTTAAAAACATCATT
This sequence comes from Hippichthys cyanospilos, assembly GCF_059441005.1. Lineage (NCBI taxonomy): Eukaryota > Metazoa > Chordata > Actinopteri > Syngnathiformes > Syngnathidae > Hippichthys > Hippichthys cyanospilos. The sequence goes on from NW_028283385.1 coordinate 402,390, forward strand.
GTACATTGAAATTTCTGCTTGCGTATGCTTTAGAAGCAAGAATTAAGAGGACTACATTCATTATTTCAGCTGAAAAATGCTTAGTTTTTGATTTGTAGTCAACATTAATGAAATGTCCCCAACAGCGTTTTCAGCCCGAGTGGAGCGCATTTTGACTGTTTTTTTTAAAAACATCATTGTACATTGAAATTTCTGCTTGCGTATGCTTTAGAAGCAAGAATTAAGAGGACTACATTCATTATTTCAGCTGAAAAATGCTTAGTTTTTGATTTGTAGTCAACATTAATGTAATGTCCTAAACAAGCGTTTTCAGCCCGAGTGGAGCACATTTTGACTGTTTTTTTAAAAACATCATTGTACATTGAAATTTCTGCTTGCGTATGCTTTAGAAGCAAGAATTAAGAGGACTACATTCATTATTTCAGCTGAAAAATGCTTAGTTTATGATTTATAGTCAACATTAATTAAATGTCCCCAACAGCGTTTTCAGCCCGAGTGGAGCACATTTTGACTGTTTTTTTAAAAACATCATTGTACATTGAAATTTCTGCTTGCGAATGCTTTAGAAGCAAGAATTAAGAGGACTACATTCATTATTTCAGCTGAAAAATGCTTAGTTTTTGATTTGTAGTCAACATTAATGAAATGTCCCCAACAGCGTTTTCAGCCCGAGTGGAGCGCATTTTGACTGTTTTTTTTAAAAACATCATTGTACATTGAAATTTCTGCTTGCGTATGCTTTAGAAGCAAGAATTAAGAGGACTACATTCATTATTTCAGCTGAAAAATGCTTAGTTTATGATTTATAGTCAACATTAAGGAAATGTTCCGAACAAGCGTTTTCAGCCCGAGTGGAGCACATTTTGACCGTTTTTTAAAAAACATCATTGTACATTGAAATTTCTTTTTGCGTATGCTTTAGAAGCAAGAATTAAGAGGACTACATTCATTATTTCAGCTGAAAAATGCTTAGTTTATGATTTATAGTCAACATTAATGTCATGTCCCAAACAAGCGTTTTCAGCCCGAGTGGAGCACATTTTGACTGCTTTTTTAAAAACATCATTGTACATTGAAATTTCTGCTTGCGTATGCTTTAGAAGCAAGAATTAAGAGGACTACATTCATTATTTCAGCTGAAAAATGCTTAGTTTATGATTTATAGTCAACATTAATGAAATGTTCCAAACAAGCGTTTTCAGCCCGAGTGGAGCACATTTTGACCCTTTTTTTAAAAACATCATTGTACATTGAAATTTCTGCTTGCGTATGCTTTAGAAGCAAGAATTAAGAGGACTACATTCATTATTTCAGCTGAAAAATGCTTAGTTTATGATTTATAGTCAACATTAATGTCATGTCCCAAACAAGCGTTTTCAGCCCGAGTGGAGCACATTTTGACTGTTTTTTTAAAAACATCATTGTACATTGAAATTTCTGCTTGCGTATGCTTTAGAAGCAAGAATTAAGAGGACTACATTCATTATTTCAGCTGAAAAATGCTTAGTTTATGATTTATAGTCAACATTACTGAAATGTTCCAAACAAGCGTTTTCAGCCCGAGTGGAGCACATTTTGACCCTTTTTTTAAAAACATCATTGTACATTGAAATTTCTGCTTGCGTATGCTTTAGAAGCAAGAATTAAGAGGACTACATTCATTATTTCAGCTGAAAAATGCTTAGTTTATGATTTATAGTCAACATTAATGTCATGTCCCAAACAAGCGTTTTCAGCCCGAGTGGAGCACATTTTGACTGTTTTTTTAAAAACATCATTGTACATTGAAATTTCTGCTTGCGTATGCTTTAGAAGCAAGAATTAAGAGGACTACATTCATTATTTCAGCTGAAAAATGCTTAGTTTATGATTTATAGTCAACATTAATGAAATGTTCCAAACAAGCGTTTTCAGCCCGAGTGGAGCACATTTTGACCCTTTTTTTAAAAACATCATTGTACATTGAAATTTCTGCTTGCATATGCTTTAGAAGCAAGAATTAAGAGGACTACATTCATTATTTCAGCTGAAAAATGCTTAGTTTTTGATTTGTAGTCAACATTAATGAAATGTCCCCAACAGCGTTTTCAGCCCGAGTGGAGCGCATTTTGACTGTTTTTTTTAAAAACATCATTGTACATTGAAATTTCTGCTTGCGTATGCTTTAGAAGCAAGAATTAAGAGGACTACATTCATTATTTCAGCTGAAAAATGCTTAGTTTATGATTTATAGTCAACATTAAGGAAATGTTCCGAACAAGCGTTTTCAGCCCGAGTGGAGCACATTTTGACCGTTTTTTAAAAAACATCATTGTACATTGAAATTTCTTTTTGCGTATGCTTTAGAAGCAAGAATTAAGAGGACTACATTCATTATTTCAGCTGAAAAATGCTTAGTTTATGATTTATAGTCAACATTAATGTCATGTCCCAAACAAGCGTTTTCAGCCCGAGTGGAGCACATTTTGACTGCTTTTTTAAAAACATCATTGTACATTGAAATTTCTGCTTGCGTATGCTTTAGAAGCAAGAATTAAGAGGACTACATTCATTATTTCAGCTGAAAAATGCTTAGTTTATGATTTATAGTCAACATTAATGAAATGTTCCAAACAAGCGTTTTCAGCCCGAGTGGAGCACATTTTGACCCTTTTTTTAAAAACATCATTGTACATTGAAATTTCTGCTTGCGTATGCTTTAGAAGCAAGAATTAAGAGGACTACATTCATTATTTCAGCTGAAAAATGCTTAGTTTATGATTTATAGTCAACATTAATGTCATGTCCCAAACAAGCGTTTTCAGCCCGAGTGGAGCACATTTTGACTGTTTTTTTAAAAACATCATTGTACATTGAAATTTCTGCTTGCGTATGCTTTAGAAGCAAGAATTAAGAGGACTACATTCATTATTTCAGCTGAAAAATGCTTAGTTTATGATTTATAGTCAACATTAATGAAATGTTCCAAACAAGCGTTTTCAGCCCGAGTGGAGCACATTTTGACCCTTTTTTTAAAAACATCATTGTACATTGAAATTTCTGCTTGCGTATGCTTTAGAAGCAAGAATTAAGAGGACTACATTCATTATTTCAGCTGAAAAATGCTTAGTTTATGATTTATAGTCAACATTAATGTCATGTCCCAAACAAGCGTTTTCAGCCCGAGTGGAGCACATTTTGACTGTTTTTTTAAAAACATCATTGTACATTGAAATTTCTGCTTGCGTATGCTTTAGAAGCAAGAATTAAGAGGACTACATTCATTATTTCAGCTGAAAAATGCTTAGTTTATGATTTATAGTCAACATTAATGAAATGTTCCAAACAAGCGTTTTCAGCCCGAGTGGAGCACATTTTGACCCTTTTTTTAAAAACATCATTGTACATTGAAATTTCTGCTTGCATATGCTTTAGAAGCAAGAATTAAGAGGACTACATTCATTATTTCAGCTGAAAAATGCTTAGTTTTTGATTTGTAGTCAACATTAATGAAATGTCCCCAACAGCGTTTTCAGCCCGAGTGGAGCGCATTTTGACTGTTTTTTTTAAAAACATCATTGTACATTGAAATTTCTGCTTGCGTATGCTTTAGAAGCAAGAATTAAGAGGACTACATTCATTATTTCAGCTGAAAAATGCTTAGTTTATGATTTATAGTCAACATTAAGGAAATGTTCCGAACAAGCGTTTTCAGCCCGAGTGGAGCACATTTTGACCGTTTTTTAAAAAACATCATTGTACATTGAAATTTCTTTTTGCGTATGCTTTAGAAGCAAGAATTAAGAGGACTACATTCATTATTTCAGCTGAAAAATGCTTAGTTTATGATTTATAGTCAACATTAATGTAATGTCCCAAACAAGCGTTTTCAGCCCGAGTGGAGCACATTTTGACTGTTTTTTTAAAAACATCATTGTACATTGAAATTTCTGCTTGCGTATGCTTTAGAAGCAAGAATTAAGAGGACTACATTCATTATTTCAGCTGAAAAATGCTTAGTTTATGATTTATAGTCAACATTAATGTCATGTCCCAAACAAGCGTTTTCAGCCCGAGTGGAGCACATTATGACTGTTTTTTTAAAAACATCATTGTACATTGAAATTTCTGCTTGCGTATGCTTTAGAAGCAAGAATTAAGAGGACTACATTCATTATTTCAGCTGAAAAATGCTTAGTTTATGATTTATAGTCAACATTAATGAAATGTTCCAAACAAGCGTTTTCAGCCCGAGTGGAGCACATTTTGACCCTTTTTTTAAAAACATCATTGTACATTGAAATTTCTGCTTGCGTATGCTTTAGAAGCAAGAATTAAGAGGACTACATTCATTATTTCAGCTGAAAAATGCTTAGTTTTTGATTTGTAGTCAACATTAATGAAATGTCCCCAACAGCGTTTTCAGCCCGAGTGGAGCGCATTTTGACTGTTTTTTTTAAAAACATCATTGTACATTGAAATTTCTGCTTGCGTATGCTTTAGAAGCAAGAATTAAGAGGACTACATTCATTATTTCAGCTGAAAAATGCTTAGTTTATGATTTATAGTCAACATTAAGGAAATGTCCCAAACAAGCGTTTTCAGCCCGAGTGGAGCACATTTTGACTGCTTTTTTAAAAACATCATTGTACATTGAAATTTCTGCTTGCGTATGCTTTAGAAGCAAGAATTAAGAGGACTACATTCATTATTTCAGCTGAAAAATGCTTAGTTTATGATTTATAGTCAACATTATTGAAATGTTCCAAACAAGCGTTTTCAGCCCGAGTGGAGCACATTTTGACCCTTTTTTTAAAAACATCATTGTACATTGAAATTTCTGCTTGCGTATGCTTTAGAAGCAAGAATTAAGAGGACTACATTCATTATTTCAGCTGAAAAATGCTTAGTTTATGATTTATAGTCAACATTAATGAAAGTTTCCAAACAAGCGTTTTCAGCCCGAGTGGAGCACATTTTGACCCTTTTTTTAAAAACATCATTGTACATTGAAATTTCTGCTTGCGTATGCTTTAGAAGCAAGAATTAAGAGGACTACATTCATTATTTCAGCTGAAAAATGCTTAGTTTATGATTTATAGTCAACATTAATGTCATGTCCCAAACAAGCGTTTTCAGCCCGAGTGGAGCACATTTTGACTGTTTTTTTAAAAACATCATTGTACATTGAAATTTCTGCTTGCGTATGCTTTAGAAGCAAGAATTAAGAGGACTACATTCATTATTTCAGCTGAAAAATGCTTAGTTTATGATTTATAGTCAACATTAATGAAATGTTCCAAACAAGCGTTTTCAGCCCGAGTGGAGCACATTTTGACCCTTTTTTTAAAAACATCATTGTACATTGAAATTTCTGCTTGCGTATGCTTTAGAAGCAAGAATTAAGAGGACTACATTCATTATTTCAGCTGAAAAATGCTTAGTTTATGATTTATAGTCAACATTAATGTCATGTCCCAAACAAGCGTTTTCAGCCCGAGTGGAGCACATTTTGACTGTTTTTTTAAAAACATCATTGTACATTGAAATTTCTGCTTGCGTATGCTTTAGAAGCAAGAATTAAGAGGACTACATTCATTATTTCAGCTGAAAAATGCTTAGTTTATGATTTATAGTCAACATTAATGAAATGTTCCAAACAAGCGTTTTCAGCCCGAGTGGAGCACATTTTGACCCTTTTTTTAAAAACATCATTGTACATTGAAATTTCTGCTTGCGTATGCTTTAGAAGCAAGAATTAAGAGGACTACATTCATTATTTCAGCTGAAAAATGCTTAGTTTTTGATTTGTAGTCAACATTAATGAAATGTCCCCAACAGCGTTTTCAGCCCGAGTGGAGCGCATTTTGACTGTTTTTTTTAAAAACATCATTGTACATTGAAATTTCTGCTTGCGTATGCTTTAGAAGCAAGAATTAAGAGGACTACATTCATTATTTCAGCTGAAAAATGCTTAGTTTATGATTTATAGTCAACATTAAGGAAATGTTCCGAACAAGCGTTTTCAGCCCGAGTGGAGCACATTTTGACCGTTTTTTAAAAAACATCATTGTACATTGAAATTTCTTTTTGCGTATGCTTTAGAAGCAAGAATTAAGAGGACTACATTCATTATTTCAGCTGAAAAATGCTTAGTTTATGATTTATAGTCAACATTAATGTAATGTCCCAAACAAGCGTTTTCAGCCCGAGTGGAGCACATTTTGACTGTTTTTTTAAAAACATCATTGTACATTGAAATTTCTGCTTGCGTATGCTTTAGAAGCAAGAATTAAGAGGACTACATTCATTATTTCAGCTGAAAAATGCTTAGTTTATGATTTATAGTCAACATTAATGTCATGTCCCAAACAAGCGTTTTCAGCCCGAGTGGAGCACATTATGACTGTTTTTTTAAAAACATCATTGTACATTGAAATTTCTGCTTGCGTATGCTTTAGAAGCAAGAATTAAGAGGACTACATTCATTATTTCAGCTGAAAAATGCTTAGTTTATGATTTATAGTCAACATTAATGAAATGTTCCAAACAAGCGTTTTCAGCCCGAGTGGAGCACATTTTGACCCTTTTTTTAAAAACATCATTGTACATTGAAATTTCTGCTTGCGTATGCTTTAGAAGCAAGAATTAAGAGGACTACATTCATTATTTCAGCTGAAAAATGCTTAGTTTTTGATTTGTAGTCAACATTAATGAAATGTCCCCAACAGCGTTTTCAGCCCGAGTGGAGCGCATTTTGACTGTTTTTTTTAAAAACATCATTGTACATTGAAATTTCTGCTTGCGTATGCTTTAGAAGCAAGAATTAAGAGGACTACATTCATTATTTCAGCTGAAAAATGCTTAGTTTATGATTTATAGTCAACATTAAGGAAATGTTCCGAACAAGCGTTTTCAGCCCGAGTGGAGCACATTTTGACCGTTTTTTAAAAAACATCATTGTACATTGAAATTTCTTTTTGCGTATGCTTTAGAAGCAAGAATTAAGAGGACTACATTCATTATTTCAGCTGAAAAATGCTTAGTTTATGATTTATAGTCAACATTAATGTAATGTCCCAAACAAGCGTTTTCAGCCCGAGTGGAGCACATTTTGACTGTTTTTTTAAAAACATCATTGTACATTGAAATTTCTGCTTGCGTATGCTTTAGAAGCAAGAATTAAGAGGACTACATTCATTATTTCAGCTGAAAAATGCTTAGTTTATGATTTATAGTCAACATTAATGTCATGTCCCAAACAAGCGTTTTCAGCCCGAGTGGAGCACATTATGACTGTTTTTTTAAAAACATCATTGTACATTGAAATTTCTGCTTGCGTATGCTTTAGAAGCAAGAATTAAGAGGACTACATTCATTATTTCAGCTGAAAAATGCTTAGTTTATGATTTATAGTCAACATTAATGAAATGTTCCAAACAAGCGTTTTCAGCCCGAGTGGAGCACATTTTGACCCTTTTTTTAAAAACATCATTGTACATTGAAATTTCTGCTTGCGTATGCTTTAGAAGCAAGAATTAAGAGGACTACATTCATTATTTCAGCTGAAAAATGCTTAGTTTTTGATTTGTAGTCAACATTAATGAAATGTCCCCAACAGCGTTTTCAGCCCGAGTGGAGCGCATTTTGACTGTTTTTTTTAAAAACATCATTGTACATTGAAATTTCTGCTTGCGTATGCTTTAGAAGCAAGAATTAAGAGGACTACATTCATTATTTCAGCTGAAAAATGCTTAGTTTTTGATTTGTAGTCAACATTAATGTAATGTCCTAAACAAGCGTTTTCAGCCCGAGTGGAGCACATTTTGACTGTTTTTTTAAAAACATCATTGTACATTGAAATTTCTGCTTGCGTATGCTTTAGAAGCAAGAATTAAGAGGACTACATTCATTATTTCAGCTGAAAAATGCTTAGTTTATGATTTATAGTCAACATTAATTAAATGTCCCCAACAGCGTTTTCAGCCCGAGTGGAGCACATTTTGACTGTTTTTTTAAAAACATCATTGTACATTGAAATTTCTGCTTGCGAATGCTTTAGAAGCAAGAATTAAGAGGACTACATTCATTATTTCAGCTGAAAAATGCTTAGTTTTTGATTTGTAGTCAACATTAATGAAATGTCCCCAACAGCGTTTTCAGCCCGAGTGGAGCGCATTTTGACTGTTTTTTTTAAAAACATCATTGTACATTGAAATTTCTGCTTGCGTATGCTTTAGAAGCAAGAATTAAGAGGACTACATTCATTATTTCAGCTGAAAAATGCTTAGTTTATGATTTATAGTCAACATTAAGGAAATGTTCCGAACAAGCGTTTTCAGCCCGAGTGGAGCACATTTTGACCGTTTTTTAAAAAACATCATTGTACATTGAAATTTCTTTTTGCGTATGCTTTAGAAGCAAGAATTAAGAGGACTACATTCATTATTTCAGCTGAAAAATGCTTAGTTTATGATTTATAGTCAACATTAATGTCATGTCCCAAACAAGCGTTTTCAGCCCGAGTGGAGCACATTTTGACTGCTTTTTTAAAAACATCATTGTACATTGAAATTTCTGCTTGCGTATGCTTTAGAAGCAAGAATTAAGAGGACTACATTCATTATTTCAGCTGAAAAATGCTTAGTTTATGATTTATAGTCAACATTAATGAAATGTTCCAAACAAGCGTTTTCAGCCCGAGTGGAGCACATTTTGACCCTTTTTTTAAAAACATCATTGTACATTGAAATTTCTGCTTGCGTATGCTTTAGAAGCAAGAATTAAGAGGACTACATTCATTATTTCAGCTGAAAAATGCTTAGTTTATGATTTATAGTCAACATTAATGTCATGTCCCAAACAAGCGTTTTCAGCCCGAGTGGAGCACATTTTGACTGTTTTTTTAAAAACATCATTGTACATTGAAATTTCTGCTTGCGTATGCTTTAGAAGCAAGAATTAAGAGGACTACATTCATTATTTCAGCTGAAAAATGCTTAGTTTATGATTTATAGTCAACATTACTGAAATGTTCCAAACAAGCGTTTTCAGCCCGAGTGGAGCACATTTTGACCCTTTTTTTAAAAACATCATTGTACATTGAAATTTCTGCTTGCGTATGCTTTAGAAGCAAGAATTAAGAGGACTACATTCATTATTTCAGCTGAAAAATGCTTAGTTTATGATTTATAGTCAACATTAATGTCATGTCCCAAACAAGCGTTTTCAGCCCGAGTGGAGCACATTTTGACTGTTTTTTTAAAAACATCATTGTACATTGAAATTTCTGCTTGCGTATGCTTTAGAAGCAAGAATTAAGAGGACTACATTCATTATTTCAGCTGAAAAATGCTTAGTTTATGATTTATAGTCAACATTAATGAAATGTTCCAAACAAGCGTTTTCAGCCCGAGTGGAGCACATTTTGACCCTTTTTTTAAAAACATCATTGTACATTGAAATTTCTGCTTGCATATGCTTTAGAAGCAAGAATTAAGAGGACTACATTCATTATTTCAGCTGAAAAATGCTTAGTTTTTGATTTGTAGTCAACATTAATGAAATGTCCCCAACAGCGTTTTCAGCCCGAGTGGAGCGCATTTTGACTGTTTTTTTTAAAAACATCATTGTACATTGAAATTTCTGCTTGCGTATGCTTTAGAAGCAAGAATTAAGAGGACTACATTCATTATTTCAGCTGAAAAATGCTTAGTTTATGATTTATAGTCAACATTAAGGAAATGTTCCGAACAAGCGTTTTCAGCCCGAGTGGAGCACATTTTGACCGTTTTTTAAAAAACATCATTGTACATTGAAATTTCTTTTTGCGTATGCTTTAGAAGCAAGAATTAAGAGGACTACATTCATTATTTCAGCTGAAAAATGCTTAGTTTATGATTTATAGTCAACATTAATGTCATGTCCCAAACAAGCGTTTTCAGCCCGAGTGGAGCACATTTTGACTGCTTTTTTAAAAACATCATTGTACATTGAAATTTCTGCTTGCGTATGCTTTAGAAGCAAGAATTAAGAGGACTACATTCATTATTTCAGCTGAAAAATGCTTAGTTTATGATTTATAGTCAACATTAATGAAATGTTCCAAACAAGCGTTTTCAGCCCGAGTGGAGCACATTTTGACCCTTTTTTTAAAAACATCATTGTACATTGAAATTTCTGCTTGCGTATGCTTTAGAAGCAAGAATTAAGAGGACTACATTCATTATTTCAGCTGAAAAATGCTTAGTTTATGATTTATAGTCAACATTAATGTCATGTCCCAAACAAGCGTTTTCAGCCCGAGTGGAGCACATTTTGACTGTTTTTTTAAAAACATCATTGTACATTGAAATTTCTGCTTGCGTATGCTTTAGAAGCAAGAATTAAGAGGACTACATTCATTATTTCAGCTGAAAAATGCTTAGTTTATGATTTATAGTCAACATTAATGAAATGTTCCAAACAAGCGTTTTCAGCCCGAGTGGAGCACATTTTGACCCTTTTTTTAAAAACATCATTGTACATTGAAATTTCTGCTTGCGTATGCTTTAGAAGCAAGAATTAAGAGGACTACATTCATTATTTCAGCTGAAAAATGCTTAGTTTATGATTTATAGTCAACATTAATGTCATGTCCCAAACAAGCGTTTTCAGCCCGAGTGGAGCACATTTTGACTGTTTTTTTAAAAACATCATTGTACATTGAAATTTCTGCTTGCGTATGCTTTAGAAGCAAGAATTAAGAGGACTACATTCATTATTTCAGCTGAAAAATGCTTAGTTTATGATTTATAGTCAACATTAATGAAATGTTCCAAACAAGCGTTTTCAGCCCGAGTGGAGCACATTTTGACCCTTTTTTTAAAAACATCATTGTACATTGAAATTTCTGCTTGCATATGCTTTAGAAGCAAGAATTAAGAGGACTACATTCATTATTTCAGCTGAAAAATGCTTAGTTTTTGATTTGTAGTCAACATTAATGAAATGTCCCCAACAGCGTTTTCAGCCCGAGTGGAGCGCATTTTGACTGTTTTTTTTAAAAACATCATTGTACATTGAAATTTCTGCTTGCGTATGCTTTAGAAGCAAGAATTAAGAGGACTACATTCATTATTTCAGCTGAAAAATGCTTAGTTTATGATTTATAGTCAACATTAAGGAAATGTTCCGAACAAGCGTTTTCAGCCCGAGTGGAGCACATTTTGACCGTTTTTTAAAAAACATCATTGTACATTGAAATTTCTTTTTGCGTATGCTTTAGAAGCAAGAATTAAGAGGACTACATTCATTATTTCAGCTGAAAAATGCTTAGTTTATGATTTATAGTCAACATTAATGTAATGTCCCAAACAAGCGTTTTCAGCCCGAGTGGAGCACATTTTGACTGTTTTTTTAAAAACATCATTGTACATTGAAATTTCTGCTTGCGTATGCTTTAGAAGCAAGAATTAAGAGGACTACATTCATTATTTCAGCTGAAAAATGCTTAGTTTATGATTTATAGTCAACATTAATGTCATGTCCCAAACAAGCGTTTTCAGCCCGAGTGGAGCACATTATGACTGTTTTTTTAAAAACATCATTGTACATTGAAATTTCTGCTTGCGTATGCTTTAGAAGCAAGAATTAAGAGGACTACATTCATTATTTCAGCTGAAAAATGCTTAGTTTATGATTTATAGTCAACATTAATGAAATGTTCCAAACAAGCGTTTTCAGCCCGAGTGGAGCACATTTTGACCCTTTTTTTAAAAACATCATTGTACATTGAAATTTCTGCTTGCGTATGCTTTAGAAGCAAGAATTAAGAGGACTACATTCATTATTTCAGCTGAAAAATGCTTAGTTTTTGATTTGTAGTCAACATTAATGAAATGTCCCCAACAGCGTTTTCAGCCCGAGTGGAGCGCATTTTGACTGTTTTTTTTAAAAACATCATTGTACATTGAAATTTCTGCTTGCGTATGCTTTAGAAGCAAGAATTAAGAGGACTACATTCATTATTTCAGCTGAAAAATGCTTAGTTTATGATTTATAGTCAACATTAAGGAAATGTTCCGAACAAGCGTTTTCAGCCCGAGTGGAGCACATTTTGACCGTTTTTTAAAAAACATCATTGTACATTGAAATTTCTGTTTGCGTATGCTTTAGAAGCAAGAATTAAGAGGACTACATTCATTATTTCAGCTGAAAAATGCTTAGTTTATGATTTATAGTCAACATTAATGTAATGTCCCAAACAAGCGTTTTCAGCCCGAGTGGAGCACATTTTGACTGTTTTTTTAAAAACATCATTGTACATTGAAATTTCTGCTTGCGTATGCTTTAGAAGCAAGAATTAAGAGGACTACATTCATTATTTCAGCTGAAAAATGCTTAGTTTATGATTTATAGTCAACATTAATGTCATGTCCCAAACAAGCGTTTTCAGCCCGAGTGGAGCACATTTTGACTGTTTTTTTAAAAACATCATTGTACATTGAAATTTCTGCTTGCGTATGCTTTAGAAGCAAGAATTAAGAGGACTACATTCATTATTTCAGCTGAAAAATGCTTAGTTTATGATTTATAGTCAACATTAATGAAATGTTCCAAACAAGCGTTTTCAGCCCGAGTGGAGCACATTTTGACCCTTTTTTTAAAAACATCATTGTACATTGAAATTTCTGCTTGCGTATGCTTTAGAAGCAAGAATTAAGAGGACTACATTCATTATTTCAGCTGAAAAATGCTTAGTTTTTGATTTGTAGTCAACATTAATGAAATGTCCCCAACAGCGTTTTCAGCCCGAGTGGAGCGCATTTTGACTGTTTTTTTTAAAAACATCATTGTACATTGAAATTTCTGCTTGCGTATGCTTTAGAAGCAAGAATTAAGAGGACTACATTCATTATTTCAGCTGAAAAATGCTTAGTTTATGATTTATAGTCAACATTAAGGAAATGTTCCGAACAAGCGTTTTCAGCCCGAGTGGAGCACATTTTGACCGTTTTTTAAAAAACATCATTGTACATTGAAATTTCTGTTTGCGTATGCTTTAGAAGCAAGAATTAAGAGGACTACATTCATTATTTCAGCTGAAAAATGCTTAGTTTATGATTTATAGTCAACATTAATGTAATGTCCCAAACAAGCGTTTTCAGCCCGAGTGGAGCACATTTTGACTGTTTTTTTAAAAACATCATTGTACATTGAAATTTCTGCTTGCGTATGCTTTAGAAGCAAGAATTAAGAGGACTACATTCATTATTTCAGCTGAAAAATGCTTAGTTTATGATTTATAGTCAACATTAATTAAATGTCCCCAACAGCGTTTTCAGCCCGAGTGGAGCACATTTTGACTGTTTTTTTAAAAACATCATTGTACATTGAAATTTCTGCTTGCGAATGCTTTAGAAGCAAGAATTAAGAGGACTACATTCATTATTTCAGCTGAAAAATGCTTAGTTTTTGATTTGTAGTCAACATTAATGAAATGTCCCCAACAGCGTTTTCAGCCCGAGTGGAGCACATTTTGACTGTTTTTTTTAAAAACATCATTGTACATTGAAATTTCTGCTTGCGTATGCTTTAGAAGCAAGAATTAAGAGGACTACTTTCATTATTTCAGCTGAAAAATGCTTAGTTTTTGATTTGTAGTCAACATTAATGAAATGTCCCCAACAGCGTTTTCAGCCCGAGTGGAGCGCATTTTGACTGTTTTTTTTAAAAACATCATTGTACATTGAAATTTCTGCTTGCGTATGCTTTAGAAGCAAGAATTAAGAGGACTACATTCATTATTTCAGCTGAAAAATGCTTAGTTTATGATTTATAGTCAACATTAAGGAAATGTTCCGAACAAGCGTTTTCAGCCCGAGTGGAGCACATTTTGACTGTTTTTTTAAAAACATCATTGTACATTGAAATTTCTGCTTGCGTATGCTTTAGAAGCAAGAATTAAGAGGACTACATTCATTATTTCAGCTGAAAAATGCTTAGTTTATGATTTATAGTCAACATTAATGTCATGTCCCAAACAAGCGTTTTCAGCCCGAGTGGAGCACATTTTGACTGTTTTTTTAAAAACATCATTGTACATTGAAATTTCTGCTTGCGTATGCTTTAGAAGCAAGAATTAAGAGGACTACATTCATTATTTCAGCTGAAAAATGCTTAGTTTATGATTTATAGTCAACATTAATGAAATGTTCCAAACAAGCGTTTTCAGCCCGAGTGGAGCACATTTTGACCCTTTTTTTAAAAACATCATTGTACATTGAAATTTCTGCTTGCGTATGCTTTAGAAGCAAGAATTAAGAGGACTACATTCATTATTTCAGCTGAAAAATGCTTAGTTTATGATTTATAGTCAACATTAATGTCATGTCCCAAACAAGCGTTTTCAGCCCGAGTGGAGCACATTTTGACTGTTTTTTTAAAAACATCATTGTACATTGAAATTTCTGCTTGCGTATGCTTTAGAAGCAAGAATTAAGAGGACTACATTCATTATTTCAGCTGAAAAATGCTTAGTTTATGATTTATAGTCAACATTAATGAAATGTTCCAAACAAGCGTTTTCAGCCCGAGTGGAGCACATTTTGACCCTTTTTTTAAAAACATCATTGTACATTGAAATTTCTGCTTGCGTATGCTTTAGAAGCAAGAATTAAGAGGACTACATTCATTATTTCAGCTGAAAAATGCTTAGTTTTTGATTTGTAGTCAACATTAATGAAATGTCCCCAACAGCGTTTTCAGCCCGAGTGGAGCGCATTTTGACTGTTTTTTTTAAAAACATCATTGTACATTGAAATTTCTGCTTGCGTATGCTTTAGAAGCAAGAATTAAGAGGACTACATTCATTATTTCAGCTGAAAAATGCTTAGTTTATGATTTATAGTCAACATTAATGTAATGTCCCCAACAGCGTTTTCAGCCCGAGTGGAGCACATTTTGACTGTTTTTTTTAAAAACATCATTGTACATTGAAATTTCTGCTTGCGTATGCTTTAGAAGCAAGAATTAAGAGGACTACATTCATTATTTCAGCTGAAAAATGCTTAGTTTATGATTTATAGTCAACATTAATGTCATGTCCCAAACAAGCGTTTTCAGCCCGAGTGGAGCACATTTTGACTGTTTTTTTAAAAACATCATTGTACATTGAAATTTCTGCTTGCGTATGCTTTAGAAGCAAGAATTAAGAGGACTACATTCATTATTTCAGCTGAAAAATGCTTAGTTTATGATTTATAGTCAACATTAATGAAATGTTCCAAACAAGCGTTTTCAGCCCGAGTGGAGCACATTTTGACCCTTTTTTTAAAAACATCATTGTACATTGAAATTTCTGCTTGCATATGCTTTAGAAGCAAGAATTAAGAGGACTACATTCATTATTTCAGCTGAAAAATGCTTAGTTTTTGATTTGTAGTCAACATTAATGAAATGTCCCCAACAGCGTTTTCAGCCCGAGTGGAGCGCATTTTGACTGTTTTTTTTAAAAACATCATTGTACATTGAAATTTCTGCTTGCGTATGCTTTAGAAGCAAGAATTAAGAGGACTACATTCATTATTTCAGCTGAAAAATGCTTAGTTTATGATTTATAGTCAACATTAAGGAAATGTTCCGAACAAGCGTTTTCAGCCCGAGTGGAGCACATTTTGACCGTTTTTTAAAAAACATCATTGTACATTGAAATTTCTTTTTGCGTATGCTTTAGAAGCAAGAATTAAGAGGACTACATTCATTATTTCAGCTGAAAAATGCTTAGTTTATGATTTATAGTCAACATTAATGTAATGTCCCAAACAAGCGTTTTCAGCCCGAGTGGAGCACATTTTGACTGTTTTTTTAAAAACATCATTGTACATTGAAATTTCTGCTTGCGTATGCTTTAGAAGCAAGAATTAAGAGGACTACATTCATTATTTCAGCTGAAAAATGCTTAGTTTATGATTTATAGTCAACATTAATGTCATGTCCCAAACAAGCGTTTTCAGCCCGAGTGGAGCACATTATGACTGTTTTTTTAAAAACATCATTGTACATTGAAATTTCTGCTTGCGTATGCTTTAGAAGCAAGAATTAAGAGGACTACATTCATTATTTCAGCTGAAAAATGCTTAGTTTATGATTTATAGTCAACATTAATGAAATGTTCCAAACAAGCGTTTTCAGCCCGAGTGGAGCACATTTTGACCCTTTTTTTAAAAACATCATTGTACATTGAAATTTCTGCTTGCGTATGCTTTAGAAGCAAGAATTAAGAGGACTACATTCATTATTTCAGCTGAAAAATGCTTAGTTTTTGATTTGTAGTCAACATTAATGAAATGTCCCCAACAGCGTTTTCAGCCCGAGTGGAGCGCATTTTGACTGTTTTTTTTAAAAACATCATTGTACATTGAAATTTCTGCTTGCGTATGCTTTAGAAGCAAGAATTAAGAGGACTACATTCATTATTTCAGCTGAAAAATGCTTAGTTTATGATTTATAGTCAACATTAAGGAAATGTTCCGAACAAGCGTTTTCAGCCCGAGTGGAGCACATTTTGACCGTTTTTTAAAAAACATCATTGTACATTGAAATTTCTGTTTGCGTATGCTTTAGAAGCAAGAATTAAGAGGACTACATTCATTATTTCAGCTGAAAAATGCTTAGTTTATGATTTATAGTCAACATTAATGTAATGTCCCAAACAAGCGTTTTCAGCCCGAGTGGAGCACATTTTGACTGTTTTTTTAAAAACATCATTGTACATTGAAATTTCTGCTTGCGTATGCTTTAGAAGCAAGAATTAAGAGGACTACATTCATTATTTCAGCTGAAAAATGCTTAGTTTATGATTTATAGTCAACATTAATGTCATGTCCCAAACAAGCGTTTTCAGCCCGAGTGGAGCACATTTTGACTGTTTTTTTAAAAACATCATTGTACATTGAAATTTCTGCTTGCGTATGCTTTAGAAGCAAGAATTAAGAGGACTACATTCATTATTTCAGCTGAAAAATGCTTAGTTTATGATTTATAGTCAACATTAATGAAATGTTCCAAACAAGCGTTTTCAGCCCGAGTGGAGCACATTTTGACCCTTTTTTTAAAAACATCATTGTACATTGAAATTTCTGCTTGCGTATGCTTTAGAAGCAAGAATTAAGAGGACTACATTCATTATTTCAGCTGAAAAATGCTTAGTTTTTGATTTGTAGTCAACATTAATGAAATGTCCCCAACAGCGTTTTCAGCCCGAGTGGAGCGCATTTTGACTGTTTTTTTTAAAAACATCATTGTACATTGAAATTTCTGCTTGCGTATGCTTTAGAAGCAAGAATTAAGAGGACTACATTCATTATTTCAGCTGAAAAATGCTTAGTTTATGATTTATAGTCAACATTAAGGAAATGTTCCGAACAAGCGTTTTCAGCCCGAGTGGAGCACATTTTGACCGTTTTTTAAAAAACATCATTGTACATTGAAATTTCTGTTTGCGTATGCTTTAGAAGCAAGAATTAAGAGGACTACATTCATTATTTCAGCTGAAAAATGCTTAGTTTATGATTTATAGTCAACATTAATGTAATGTCCCAAACAAGCGTTTTCAGCCCGAGTGGAGCACATTTTGACTGTTTTTTTAAAAACATCATTGTACATTGAAATTTCTGCTTGCGTATGCTTTAGAAGCAAGAATTAAGAGGACTACATTCATTATTTCAGCTGAAAAATGCTTAGTTTATGATTTATAGTCAACATTAATTAAATGTCCCCAACAGCGTTTTCAGCCCGAGTGGAGCACATTTTGACTGTTTTTTTAAAAACATCATTGTACATTGAAATTTCTGCTTGCGAATGCTTTAGAAGCAAGAATTAAGAGGACTACATTCATTATTTCAGCTGAAAAATGCTTAGTTTTTGATTTGTAGTCAACATTAATGAAATGTCCCCAACAGCGTTTTCAGCCCGAGTGGAGCACATTTTGACTGTTTTTTTTAAAAACATCATTGTACATTGAAATTTCTGCTTGCGTATGCTTTAGAAGCAAGAATTAAGAGGACTACTTTCATTATTTCAGCTGAAAAATGCTTAGTTTTTGATTTGTAGTCAACATTAATGAAATGTCCCCAACAGCGTTTTCAGCCCGAGTGGAGCGCATTTTGACTGTTTTTTTTAAAAACATCATTGTACATTGAAATTTCTGCTTGCGTATGCTTTAGAAGCAAGAATTAAGAGGACTACATTCATTATTTCAGCTGAAAAATGCTTAGTTTATGATTTATAGTCAACATTAAGGAAATGTTCCGAACAAGCGTTTTCAGCCCGAGTGGAGCACATTTTGACTGTTTTTTTAAAAACATCATTGTACATTGAAATTTCTGCTTGCGTATGCTTTAGAAGCAAGAATTAAGAGGACTACATTCATTATTTCAGCTGAAAAATGCTTAGTTTATGATTTATAGTCAACATTAATGTCATGTCCCAAACAAGCGTTTTCAGCCCGAGTGGAGCACATTTTGACTGTTTTTTTAAAAACATCATTGTACATTGAAATTTCTGCTTGCGTATGCTTTAGAAGCAAGAATTAAGAGGACTACATTCATTATTTCAGCTGAAAAATGCTTAGTTTATGATTTATAGTCAACATTAATGAAATGTTCCAAACAAGCGTTTTCAGCCCGAGTGGAGCACATTTTGACCCTTTTTTTAAAAACATCATTGTACATTGAAATTTCTGCTTGCGTATGCTTTAGAAGCAAGAATTAAGAGGACTACATTCATTATTTCAGCTGAAAAATGCTTAGTTTATGATTTATAGTCAACATTAATGTCATGTCCCAAACAAGCGTTTTCAGCCCGAGTGGAGCACATTTTGACTGTTTTTTTAAAAACATCATTGTACATTGAAATTTCTGCTTGCGTATGCTTTAGAAGCAAGAATTAAGAGGACTACATTCATTATTTCAGCTGAAAAATGCTTAGTTTATGATTTATAGTCAACATTAATGAAATGTTCCAAACAAGCGTTTTCAGCCCGAGTGGAGCACATTTTGACCCTTTTTTTAAAAACATCATTGTACATTGAAATTTCTGCTTGCGTATGCTTTAGAAGCAAGAATTAAGAGGACTACATTCATTATTTCAGCTGAAAAATGCTTAGTTTTTGATTTGTAGTCAACATTAATGAAATGTCCCCAACAGCGTTTTCAGCCCGAGTGGAGCGCATTTTGACTGTTTTTTTTAAAAACATCATTGTACATTGAAATTTCTGCTTGCGTATGCTTTAGAAGCAAGAATTAAGAGGACTACATTCATTATTTCAGCTGAAAAATGCTTAGTTTATGATTTATAGTCAACATTAATGTAATGTCCCCAACAGCGTTTTCAGCCCGAGTGGAGCACATTTTGACTGTTTTTTTTAAAAACATCATTGTACATTGAAATTTCTGCTTGCGTATGCTTTAGAAGCAAGAATTAAGAGGACTACATTCATTATTTCAGCTGAAAAATGCTTAGTTTATGATTTATAGTCAACATTAAGGAAATGTTCCGAACAAGCGTTTTCAGCCCGAGTGGAGCACATTTTGACCGTTTTTTTAAAAACATCATTGTACATTGAAATTTCTGCTTGCGTATGCTTTAGAAGCAAGAATTAAGAGGACTACATTCATTATTTCAGCTGAAAAATGCTTAGTTTATGATTTATAGTCAACATTAATGAAATGTCCCCAACAGCGTTTTCAGCCCGAGTGGAGCGCATTTTGACTGTTTTTTTTAAAAACATCATTGTACATTGAAATTTCTGCTTGCGTATGCTTTAGAAGCAAGAATTAAGAGGACTACATTCATTATTTCAGCTGAAAAATGCTTAGTTTATGATTTATAGTCAACATTAATGAAATGTCCCCAACAGCGTTTTCAGCCCGAGTGGAGCACATTTTGACTGTTTTTTTAAAAACATCATTGTACATTGAAATTTCTGCTTGCGTATGCTTTAGAAGCAAGAATTAAGAGGACTACATTCATTATTTCAGCTGAAAAATGCTTAGTTTTTGATTTGTAGTCAACATTAATGAAATGTCCCCAACAGCGTTTTCAGCCCGAGTGGAGCACATTTTGACTGTTTTTTTAAAAACATCATTGTACATTGAAATTTCTGCTTGCGTATGCTTTAGAAGCAAGAATTAAGAGGACTACATTCATTATTTCAGCTGAAAAATGCTTAGTTTTTGATTTGTAGTCAACATTAATGAAATGTCCCCAACAGCGTTTTCAGCCCGAGTGGAGCACATTTTGACTGTTTTTTTTAAAAACATCATTGTACATTGAAATTTCTGCTTGCGTATGCTTTAGAAGCAAGAATTAAGAGGACTACATTCATTATTTCAGCTGAAAAATGCTTAGTTTATGATTTATAGTCAACATTAAGGAAATGTTCCGAACAAGCGTTTTCAGCCCGAGTGGAGCACATTTTGACCGTTTTTTTAAAAACATCATTGTACATTGAAATTTCTGCTTGCGTATGCTTTAGAAGCAAGAATTAAGAGGACTACATTCATTATTTCAGCTGAAAAATGCTTAGTTTATGATTTATAGTCAACATTAATGAAATGTCCCCAACAGCGTTTTCAGCCCGAGTGGAGCACATTTTGACTGTTTTTTTTAAAAACATCATTGTACATTGAAATTTCTGCTTGCGTATGCTTTAGAAGCAAGAATTAAGAGGACTACATTCATTATTTCAGCTGAAAAATGCTTAGTTTATGATTTATAGTCAACATTAATGAAATGTTCCAAACAAGCGTTTTCAGCCCGAGTGGAGCACATTTTGACCGTTTTTTTAAAAACATCATTGTACATTGAAATTTCTGTTTGTGTATGCTTTAGAAGCAAGAATTAAGAGGACTACATTCATTATTTCAGCTGAAAAATGCTTAGTTTATGATTTATAGTCAACATTAATGTAATGTCCCAAACAAGCGTTTTCAGCCCGAGTGGAGCACATTTTGACCGTTTTTTTAAAAACATCATTGTACATTGAAATTTCTGCTTGCGTATGCTTTAGAAGCAAGAATTAAGAGGACTACATTCATTATTTCAGCTGAAAAATGCTTAGTTTATGATTTATAGTCAACATTAATGAAATGTCCCCAACAGCGTTTTCAGCCCGAGTGGAGCGCATTTTGACTGTTTTTTTTAAAAACATCATTGTACATTGAAATTTCTGCTTGCGTATGCTTTAGAAGCAAGAATTAAGAGGACTACATTCATTATTTCAGCTGAAAAATGCTTAGTTTATGATTTATAGTCAACATTAATGAAATGTCCCCAACAGCGTTTTCAGCCCGAGTGGAGCACATTTTGACTGTTTTTTTTAAAAACATCATTGTACATTGAAATTTCTGCTTGCGTATGCTTTAGAAGCAAGAATTAAGAGGACTACATTCATTATTTCAGCTGAAAAATGCTTAGTTTTTGATTTGTAGTCAACATTAATGAAATGTCCCCAACAGCGTTTTCAGCCCGAGTGGAGCACATTTTGACTGTTTTTTTAAAAACATCATTGTACATTGAAATTTCTGCTTGCGTATGCTTTAGAAGCAAGAATTAAGAGGACTACATTCATTATTTCAGCTGAAAAATGCTTAGTTTTTGATTTGTAGTCAACATTAATGAAATGTCCCCAACAGCGTTTTCAGCCCGAGTGGAGCACATTTTGACTGTTTTTTTTAAAAACATCATTGTACATTGAAATTTCTGCTTGCGTATGCTTTAGAAACAAGAATTAAGAGGACTACATTCATTATTTCAGCTGAAAAATGCTTAGTTTATGATTTATAGTCAACATTAAGGAAATGTTCCGAACAAGCGTTTTCAGCCCGAGTGGAGCACATTTTGACCGTTTTTTTAAAAACATCATTGTACATTGAAATTTCTGCTTGCGTATGCTTTAGAAGCAAGAATTAAGAGGACTACATTCATTATTTCAGCTGAAAAATGCTTAGTTTATGATTTATAGTCAACATTAATGAAATGTCCCCAACAGCGTTTTCAGCCCGAGTGGAGCACATTTTGACTGTTTTTTTTAAAAACATCATTGTACATTGAAATTTCTGCTTGCGTATGCTTTAGAAGCAAGAATTAAGAGGACTACATTCATTATTTCAGCTGAAAAATGCTTAGTTTATGATTTATAGTCAACATTAATGAAATGTTCCAAACAAGCGTTTTCAGCCCGAGTGGAGCACATTTTGACCGTTTTTTTAAAAACATCATTGTACATTGAAATTTCTGTTTGTGTATGCTTTAGAAGCAAGAATTAAGAGGACTACATTCATTATTTCAGCTGAAAAATGCTTAGTTTATGATTTATAGTCAACATTAATGTAATGTCCCAAACAAGCGTTTTCAGCCCGAGTGGAGCACATTTTGACTGTTTTTTTAAAAACATCATTGTACATTGAAATTTCTGCTTGCGTATGCTTTAGAAGCAAGAATTAAGAGGACTACATTCATTATTTCAGCTGAAAAATGCTTAGTTTATGATTTATAGTCAACATTAATGAAATGTTCCAAACAAGCGTTTTCAGCCCGAGTGGAGCACATTTTGACCGATTTTTTAAAAACATCATTGTACATTGAAATTTCTGTTTGTGTATGCTTTAGAAGCAAGAATTAAGAGGACTACATTCATTATTTAAGCTGAAAAATGCTTAGTTTATGATTTATAGTCAACATTAATGTAATGTCCCAAACAAGCGTTTTCAGCCCGAGTGGAGCACATTTTGACCGTTTTTTTAAAAACATCATTGTACATTGAAATTTCTGTTTGCGTATGCTTTAGAAGCAAGAATTAAGAGGACTACATTCATTATTTCAGCTGAAAAATGCTTAGTTTATGATTTATAGTCAACATTAATGAAATGTCCCCAACAGCGTTTTCAGCCCGAGTGGAGCACATTTTGACCGTTTTTTTAAAAACATCATTGTACATTTAATTTTCTGTTTGTGTATGCTTTAGAAGCAAGAATTAAGAGGACTACATTCATTATTTCAGCTGAAAAATGCTTAGTTTATGATTTATAGTCAACATTAATGAAATGTCCCCAACAGCGTTTTCAGCCCGAGTGGAGCACATTTTGACTGTTTTTTTAAAAACATCATTGTACATTGAAATTTCTGCTTGCGTATGCTTTAGAAGCAAGAATTAAGAGGACTACATTCATTATTTCAGCTGAAAAATGCTTAGTTTTTGATTTATAGTCAACATTAATGAAATGTCCCCAACAGCGTTTTCAGCCCGAGTGGAGCACATTTTGACTGTTTTTTTTAAAAACATCAATGTACATTGAAATTTCTGCTTGCGTATGCTTTAGAAGCAAGAATTAAAAGGACTACATTCATTATTTCAGCTGAAAAATGCTTAGTTTATGATTTATAGTCAACATTAATGAAATGTCCCCAACAGCGTTTTCAGCCCGAGTGGAGCACATTTTGACTGTTTTTTTAAAAACATCATTGTACATTGAAATTTCTGCTTGCGTATGCTTTAGAAGCAAGAATTAAGAGGACTACATTCATTATTTCAGCTGAAAAATGCTTAGTTTATGATTTATAGTCAACATTAATGAAATGTTCCAAACAAGCGTTTTCAGCCCGAGTGGAGCACATTTTCACCCTTTTTTTAAAAACATCATTGTACATTGAAATTTCTGCTTGCGTATGCTTTAGAAGCAAGAATTAAGAGGACTACATTCATTATTTCAGCTGAAAAATGCTTAGTTTATGATTTATAGTCAACATTAATGTCATGTCCCAAACAAGCGTTTTCAGCCCGAGTGGAGCACATTTTGACTGTTTTTTTAAAAACATCATTGTACATTGAAATTTCTGCTTGCGTATGCTTTAGAAGCAAGAATTAAGAGGACTACATTCATTATTTCAGCTGAAAAATGCTTAGTTTATGATTTATAGTCAACATTAATGAAATGTTCCAAACAAGCGTTTTCAGCCCGAGTGGAGCACATTTTGACCCTTTTTTTAAAAACATCATTGTACATTGAAATTTCTGCTTGCGTATGCTTTAGAAGCAAGAATTAAGAGGACTACATTCATTATTTCAGCTGAAAAATGCTTAGTTTTTGATTTGTAGTCAACATTAATGAAATGTCCCCAACAGCGTTTTCAGCCCGAGTGGAGCGCATTTTGACTGTTTTTTTTAAAAACATCATTGTACATTGAAATTTCTGCTTGCGTATGCTTTAGAAGCAAGAATTAAGAGGACTACATTCATTATTTCAGCTGAAAAATGCTTAGTTTATGATTTATAGTCAACATTAAGGAAATGTTCCGAACAAGCGTTTTCAGCCCGAGTGGAGCACATTTTGACCGTTTTTTAAAAAACATCATTGTACATTGAAATTTCTTTTTGCGTATGCTTTAGAAGCAAGAATTAAGAGGACTACATTCATTATTTCAGCTGAAAAATGCTTAGTTTATGATTTATAGTCAACATTAATGTCATGTCCCAAACAAGCGTTTTCAGCCCGAGTGGAGCACATTTTGACTGTTTTTTTAAAAACATCATTGTACATTGAAATTTCTGCTTGCGTATGCTTTAGAAGCAAGAATTAAGAGGACTACATTCATTATTTCAGCTGAAAAATGCTTAGTTTATGATTTATAGTCAACATTAATGAAATGTTCCAAACAAGCGTTTTCAGCCCGAGTGGAGCACATTTTGACCCTTTTTTTAAAAACATCATTGTACATTGAAATTTCTGCTTGCGTATGCTTTAGAAGCAAGAATTAAGAGGACTACATTCATTATTTCAGCTGAAAAATGCTTAGTTTTTGATTTGTAGTCAACATTAATGAAATGTCCCCAACAGCGTTTTCAGCCCGAGTGGAGCGCATTTTGACTGTTTTTTTTAAAAACATCATTGTACATTGAAATTTCTGCTTGCGTATGCTTTAGAAGCAAGAATTAAGAGGACTACATTCATTATTTCAGCTGAAAAATGCTTAGTTTATGATTTATAGTCAACATTAAGGAAATGTTCCGAACAAGCGTTTTCAGCCCGAGTGGAGCACATTTTGACCGTTTTTTAAAAAACATCATTGTACATTGAAATTTCTTTTTGCGTATGCTTTAGAAGCAAGAATTAAGAGGACTACATTCATTATTTCAGCTGAAAAATGCTTAGTTTATGATTTATAGTCAACATTAATGTCATGTCCCAAACAAGCGTTTTCAGCCCGAGTGGAGCACATTTTGACTGCTTTTTTAAAAACATCATTGTACATTGAAATTTCTGCTTGCGTATGCTTTAGAAGCAAGAATTAAGAGGACTACATTCATTATTTCAGCTGAAAAATGCTTAGTTTATGATTTATAGTCAACATTAATGAAATGTTCCAAACAAGCGTTTTCAGCCCGAGTGGAGCACATTTTGACCCTTTTTTTAAAAACATCATTGTACATTGAAATTTCTGCTTGCGTATGCTTTAGAAGCAAGAATTAAGAGGACTACATTCATTATTTCAGCTGAAAAATGCTTAGTTTATGATTTATAGTCAACATTAATGTCATGTCCCAAACAAGCGTTTTCAGCCCGAGTGGAGCACATTTTGACTGTTTTTTTAAAAACATCATTGTACATTGAAATTTCTGCTTGCGTATGCTTTAGAAGCAAGAATTAAGAGGACTACATTCATTATTTCAGCTGAAAAATGCTTAGTTTATGATTTATAGTCAACATTAATGAAATGTTCCAAACAAGCGTTTTCAGCCCGAGTGGAGCACATTTTGACCCTTTTTTTAAAAACATCATTGTACATTGAAATTTCTGCTTGCGTATGCTTTAGAAGCAAGAATTAAGAGGACTACATTCATTATTTCAGCTGAAAAATGCTTAGTTTATGATTTATAGTCAACATTAATGTCATGTCCCAAACAAGCGTTTTCAGCCCGAGTGGAGCACATTTT
This sequence comes from Hippichthys cyanospilos, assembly GCF_059441005.1. Lineage (NCBI taxonomy): Eukaryota > Metazoa > Chordata > Actinopteri > Syngnathiformes > Syngnathidae > Hippichthys > Hippichthys cyanospilos. The sequence goes on from NW_028283385.1 coordinate 428,344, forward strand.
GACTGTTTTTTTAAAAACATCATTGTACATTGAAATTTCTGCTTGCGTATGCTTTAGAAGCAAGAATTAAGAGGACTACATTCATTATTTCAGCTGAAAAATGCTTAGTTTATGATTTATAGTCAACATTAATGAAATGTTCCAAACAAGCGTTTTCAGCCCGAGTGGAGCACATTTTGACCCTTTTTTTAAAAACATCATTGTACATTGAAATTTCTGCTTGCGTATGCTTTAGAAGCAAGAATTAAGAGGACTACATTCATTATTTCAGCTGAAAAATGCTTAGTTTATGATTTATAGTCAACATTAATGTCATGTCCCAAACAAGCGTTTTCAGCCCGAGTGGAGCACATTTTGACTGTTTTTTTAAAAACATCATTGTACATTGAAATTTCTGCTTGCGTATGCTTTAGAAGCAAGAATTAAGAGGACTACATTCATTATTTCAGCTGAAAAATGCTTAGTTTATGATTTATAGTCAACATTAATGAAATGTTCCAAACAAGCGTTTTCAGCCCGAGTGGAGCACATTTTGACCCTTTTTTTAAAAACATCATTGTACATTGAAATTTCTGCTTGCGTATGCTTTAGAAGCAAGAATTAAGAGGACTACATTCATTATTTCAGCTGAAAAATGCTTAGTTTTTGATTTGTAGTCAACATTAATGAAATGTCCCCAACAGCGTTTTCAGCCCGAGTGGAGCGCATTTTGACTGTTTTTTTTAAAAACATCATTGTACATTGAAATTTCTGCTTGCGTATGCTTTAGAAGCAAGAATTAAGAGGACTACATTCATTATTTCAGCTGAAAAATGCTTAGTTTATGATTTATAGTCAACATTAAGGAAATGTTCCGAACAAGCGTTTTCAGCCCGAGTGGAGCACATTTTGACCGTTTTTTAAAAAACATCATTGTACATTGAAATTTCTGCTTGCGTATGCTTTAGAAGCAAGAATTAAGAGGACTACATTCATTATTTCAGCTGAAAAATGCTTAGTTTATGATTTATAGTCAACATTAATGAAATGTTCCAAACAAGCGTTTTCAGCCCGAGTGGAGCACATTTTGACCCTTTTTTTAAAAACATCATTGTACATTGAAATTTCTGCTTGCGTATGCTTTAGAAGCAAGAATTAAGAGGACTACATTCATTATTTCAGCTGAAAAATGCTTAGTTTATGATTTATAGTCAACATTAATGTCATGTCCCAAACAAGCGTTTTCAGCCCGAGTGGAGCACATTTTGACCCTTTTTTTAAAAACATCATTGTACATTGAAATTTCTGCTTGCGTATGCTTTAGAAGCAAGAATTAAGAGGACTACATTCATTATTTCAGCTGAAAAATGCTTAGTTTATGATTTATAGTCAACATTAATGTAATGTCCCAAACAAGCGTTTTCAGCCCGAGTGGAGCACATTTTGACCGTTTTTTTAAAAACATCATTGTACATTGAAATTTCTGTTTGCGTATGCTTTAGAAGCAAGAATTAAGAGGACTACATTCATTATTTCAGCTGAAAAATGCTTAGTTTATGATTTATAGTCAACATTAATGAAATGTCCCCAACAGCGTTTTCAGCCCGAGTGGAGCACATTTTGACCGTTTTTTTAAAAACATCATTGTACATTGAATTTTCTGTTTGTGTATGCTTTAGAAGCAAGAATTAAGAGGACTACATTCATTATTTCAGCTGAAAAATGCTTAGTTTATGATTTATAGTCAACATTAATGAAATGTCCCCAACAGCGTTTTCAGCCCGAGTGGAGCACATTTTGACTGTTTTTTTAAAAACATCATTGTACATTGAAATTTCTGCTTGCGTATGCTTTAGAAGCAAGAATTAAGAGGACTACATTCATTATTTCAGCTGAAAAATGCTTAGTTTTTGATTTATAGTCAACATTAATGAAATGTCCCCAACAGCGTTTTCAGCCCGAGTGGAGCACATTTTGACTGTTTTTTTTAAAAACATCATTGTACATTGAAATTTCTGCTTGCGTATGCTTTAGAAGCAAGAATTAAAAGGACTACATTCATTATTTCAGCTGAAAAATGCTTAGTTTATGATTTATAGTCAACATTAATGAAATGTCCCCAACAGCGTTTTCAGCCCGAGTGGAGCACATTTTGACTGTTTTTTTAAAAACATCATTGTACATTGAAATTTCTGCTTGCGTATGCTTTAGAAGCAAGAATTAAGAGGACTACATTCATTATTTCAGCTGAAAAATGCTTAGTTTATGATTTATAGTCAACATTAATGAAATGTTCCAAACAAGCGTTTTCAGCCCGAGTGGAGCACATTTTGACTGTTTTTTTAAAAACATCATTGTACATTGAAATTTCTGCTTGCGTATGCTTTAGAAGCAAGAATTAAGAGGACTACATTCATTATTTCAGCTGAAAAATGCTTAGTTTATGATTTATAGTCAACATTAATGTCATGTCCCAAACAAGCGTTTTCAGCCCGAGTGGAGCACATTTTGACTGTTTTTTTAAAAACATCATTGTACATTGAAATTTCTGCTTGCGTTTGCTTTAGAAGCAAGAATTAAGAGGACTACATTCATTATTTCAGCTGAAAAATGCTTAGTTTATGATTTATAGTCAACATTAATGAAATGTTCCAAACAAGCGTTTTCAGCCCGAGTGGAGCACATTTTGACCCTTTTTTTAAAAACATCATTGTACATTGAAATTTCTGCTTGCGTATGCTTTAGAAGCAAGAATTAAGAGGACTACATTCATTATTTCAGCTGAAAAATGCTTAGTTTTTGATTTGTAGTCAACATTAATGAAATGTCCCCAACAGCGTTTTCAGCCCGAGTGGAGCGCATTTTGACTGTTTTTTTTAAAAACATCATTGTACATTGAAATTTCTGCTTGCGTATGCTTTAGAAGCAAGAATTAAGAGGACTACATTCATTATTTCAGCTGAAAAATGCTTAGTTTATGATTTATAGTCAACATTAATGAAATGTTCCAAACAAGCGTTTTCAGCCCGAGTGGAGCACATTTTGACCCTTTTTTTAAAAACATCATTGTACATTGAAATTTCTGCTTGCGTATGCTTTAGAAGCAAGAATTAAGAGGACTACATTCATTATTTCAGCTGAAAAATGCTTAGTTTTTGATTTGTAGTCAACATTAATGAAATGTCCCCAACAGCGTTTTCAGCCCGAGTGGAGCGCATTTTGACTGTTTTTTTTAAAAACATCATTGTACATTGAAATTTCTGCTTGCGTATGCTTTAGAAGCAAGAATTAAGAGGACTACATTCATTATTTCAGCTGAAAAATGCTTAGTTTATGATTTATAGTCAACATTAATGTCATGTCCCGAACAAGCGTTTTCAGCCCGAGTGGAGCACATTTTGACCGTTTTTTAAAAAACATCATTGTACATTGAAATTTCTTTTTGCGTATGCTTTAGAAGCAAGAATTAAGAGGACTACATTCATTATTTCAGCTGAAAAATGCTTAGTTTATGATTTATAGTCAACATTAATGTCATGTCCCAAACAAGCGTTTTCAGCCCGAGTGGAGCACATTTTGACTGCTTTTTTAAAAACATCATTGTACATTGAAATTTCTGCTTGCGTATGCTTTAGAAGCAAGAATTAAGAGGACTACATTCATTATTTCAGCTGAAAAATGCTTAGTTTATGATTTATAGTCAACATTAATGAAATGTTCCAAACAAGCGTTTTCAGCCCGAGTGGAGCACATTTTGACTGTTTTTTTAAAAACATCATTGTACATTGAAATTTCTGCTTGCGTATGCTTTAGAAGCAAGAATTAAGAGGACTACATTCATTATTTCAGCTGAAAAATGCTTAGTTTTTGATTTATAGTCAACATTAATGAAATGTCCCCAACAGCGTTTTCAGCCCGAGTGGAGCACATTTTGACTGTTTTTTTTAAAAACATCATTGTACATTGAAATTTCTGCTTGCGTATGCTTTAGAAGCAAGAATTAAAAGGACTACATTCATTATTTCAGCTGAAAAATGCTTAGTTTATGATTTATAGTCAACATTAATGAAATGTCCCCAACAGCGTTTTCAGCCCGAGTGGAGCACATTTTGACTGTTTTTTTAAAAACATCATTGTACATTGAAATTTCTGCTTGCGTATGCTTTAGAAGCAAGAATTAAGAGGACTACATTCATTATTTCAGCTGAAAAATGCTTAGTTTATGATTTATAGTCAACATTAATGAAATGTTCCAAACAAGCGTTTTCAGCCCGAGTGGAGCACATTTTGACCCTTTTTTTAAAAACATCATTGTACATTGAAATTTCTGCTTGCGTATGCTTTAGAAGCAAGAATTAAGAGGACTACATTCATTATTTCAGCTGAAAAATGCTTAGTTTATGATTTATAGTCAACATTAATGTCATGTCCCAAACAAGCGTTTTCAGCCCGAGTGGAGCACATTTTGACTGTTTTTTTAAAAACATCATTGTACATTGAAATTTCTGCTTGCGTATGCTTTAGAAGCAAGAATTAAGAGGACTACATTCATTATTTCAGCTGAAAAATGCTTAGTTTATGATTTATAGTCAACATTAATGAAATGTTCCAAACAAGCGTTTTCAGCCCGAGTGGAGCACATTTTGACCCTTTTTTTAAAAACATCATTGTACATTGAAATTTCTGCTTGCGTATGCTTTAGAAGCAAGAATTAGGAGGACTACATTCATTATTTCAGCTGAAAAATGCTTAGTTTTTGATTTGTAGTCAACATTAATGAAAAGTCCCCAACAGCGTTTTCAGCCCGAGTGGAGCGCATTTTGACTGTTTTTTTTAAAAACATCATTGTACATTGAAATTTCTGCTTGCGTATGCTTTAGAAGCAAGAATTAAGAGGACTACATTCATTATTTCAGCTGAAAAATGCTTAGTTTATGATTTATAGTCAACATTAAGGAAATGTTCCGAACAAGCGTTTTCAGCCCGAGTGGAGCACATTTTGACCGTTTTTTAAAAAACATCATTGTACATTGAAATTTCTGTTTGCGTATGCTTTAGAAGCAAGAATTAAGAGGACTACATTCATTATTTCAGCTGAAAAATGCTTAGTTTATGATTTATAGTCAACATTAATGTAATGTCCCAAACAAGCGTTTTCAGCCCGAGTGGAGCACATTTTGACTGTTTTTTTAAAAACATCATTGTACATTGAAATTTCTGCTTGCGTATGCTTTAGAAGCAAGAATTAAGAGGACTACATTCATTATTTCAGCTGAAAAATGCTTAGTTTATGATTTATAGTCAACATTAATGTCATGTCCCAAACAAGCGTTTTCAGCCCGAGTGGAGCACATTTTGACTGTTTTTTTAAAAACATCATTGTACATTGAAATTTCTGCTTGCGTATGCTTTAGAAGCAAGAATTAAGAGGACTACATTCATTATTTCAGCTGAAAAATGCTTAGTTTATGATTTATAGTCAACATTAATGAAATGTTCCAAACAAGCGTTTTCAGCCCGAGTGGAGCACATTTTGACCCTTTTTTTAAAAACATCATTGTACATTGAAATTTCTGCTTGCGTATGCTTTAGAAGCAAGAATTAAGAGGACTACATTCATTATTTCAGCTGAAAAATGCTTAGTTTTTGATTTGTAGTCAACATTAATGAAATGTCCCCAACAGCGTTTTCAGCCCGAGTGGAGCGCATTTTGACTGTTTTTTTTAAAAACATCATTGTACATTGAAATTTCTGCTTGCGTATGCTTTAGAAGCAAGAATTAAGAGGACTACATTCATTATTTCAGCTGAAAAATGCTTAGTTTATGATTTATAGTCAACATTAAGGAAATGTTCCGAACAAGCGTTTTCAGCCCGAGTGGAGCACATTTTGACCGTTTTTTAAAAAACATCATTGTACATTGAAATTTCTGTTTGCGTATGCTTTAGAAGCAAGAATTAAGAGGACTACATTCATTATTTCAGCTGAAAAATGCTTAGTTTATGATTTATAGTCAACATTAATGTAATGTCCCAAACAAGCGTTTTCAGCCCGAGTGGAGCACATTTTGACTGTTTTTTTAAAAACATCATTGTACATTGAAATTTCTGCTTGCGTATGCTTTAGAAGCAAGAATTAAGAGGACTACATTCATTATTTCAGCTGAAAAATGCTTAGTTTATGATTTATAGTCAACATTAATGAAATGTCCCCAACAGCGTTTTCAGCCCGAGTGGAGCACATTTTGACTGTTTTTTTAAAAACATCATTGTACATTGAAAATTCTGCTTGCGAATGCTTTAGAAGCAAGAATTAAGAGGACTACATTCATTATTTCAGCTGAAAAATGCTTAGTTTTTGATTTGTAGTCAACATTAATGAAATGTCCCCAACAGCGTTTTCAGCCCGAGTGGAGCACATTTTGACTGTTTTTTTTAAAAACATCATTGTACATTGAAATTTCTGCTTGCGTATGCTTTAGAAGCAAGAATTAAGAGGACTACTTTCATTATTTCAGCTGAAAAATGCTTAGTTTTTGATTTGTAGTCAACATTAATGAAATGTCCCCAACAGCGTTTTCAGCCCGAGTGGAGCGCATTTTGACTGTTTTTTTTAAAAACATCATTGTACATTGAAATTTCTGCTTGCGTATGCTTTAGAAGCAAGAATTAAGAGGACTACATTCATTATTTCAGCTGAAAAATGCTTAGTTTATGATTTATAGTCAACATTAAGGAAATGTTCCGAACAAGCGTTTTCAGCCCGAGTGGAGCACATTTTGACCGTTTTTTAAAAAACATCATTGTACATTGAAATTTCTTTTTGCGTATGCTTTAGAAGCAAGAATTAAGAGGACTACATTCATTATTTCAGCTGAAAAATGCTTAGTTTATGATTTATAGTCAACATTAATGTCATGTCCCAAACAAGCGTTTTCAGCCCGAGTGGAGCACATTTTGACCCTTTTTTTAAAAACATCATTGTACATTGAAATTTCTGCTTGCGTATGCTTTAGAAGCAAGAATTAAGAGAACTACATTCATTATTTCAGCTGAAAAATGCTTAGTTTATGATTTATAGTCAACATTAATGTAATGTCCCAAACAAGCGTTTTCAGCCCGAGTGGAGCACATTTTGACCGTTTTTTTAAAAACATCATTGTACATTGAAATTTCTGTTTGCGTATGCTTTAGAAGCAAGAATTAAGAGGACTACATTCATTATTTCAGCTGAAAAATGCTTAGTTTATGATTTATAGTCAACATTAATGAAATGTCCCCAACAGCGTTTTCAGCCCGAGTGGAGCACATTTTGACCGTTTTTTTAAAAACATCATTGTACATTGAATTTTCTGTTTGTGTATGCTTTAGAAGCAAGAATTAAGAGGACTACATTCATTATTTCAGCTGAAAAATGCTTAGTTTATGATTTATAGTCAACATTAATGAAATGTCCCCAACAGCGTTTTCAGCCCGAGTGGAGCACATTTTGACTGTTTTTTTAAAAACATCATTGTACATTGAAATTTCTGCTTGCGTATGCTTTAGAAGCAAGAATTAAGAGGACTACATTCATTATTTCAGCTGAAAAATGCTTAGTTTATGATTTATAGTCAACATTAATGAAATGTTCCAAACAAGCGTTTTCAGCCCGAGTGGAGCACATTTTGACCCTTTTTTTAAAAACATCATTGTACATTGAAATTTCTGCTTGCGTATGCTTTAGAAGCAAGAATTAAGAGGACTACATTCATTATTTCAGCTGAAAAATGCTTAGTTTATGATTTATAGTCAACATTAATGTCATGTCCCAAACAAGCGTTTTCAGCCCGAGTGGAGCACATTTTGACTGTTTTTTTAAAAACATCATTGTACATTGAAATTTCTGCTTGCGTATGCTTTAGAAGCAAGAATTAAGAGGACTACATTCATTATTTTAGCTGAAAAATGCTTAGTTTATGATTTATAGTCAACATTAATGAAATGTCCCCAACAGCGTTTTCAGCCCGAGTGGAGCACATTTTGACTGTTTTTTTAAAAACATCATTGTACATTGAAATTTCTGCTTGCGTATGCTTTAGAAGCAAGAATTAAGAGGACTACATTCATTATTTCAGCTGAAAAATGCTTAGTTTTTGATTTATAGTCAACATTAATGAAATGTCCCCAACAGCGTTTTCAGCCCGAGTGGAGCACATTTTGACTGTTTTTTTTAAAAACATCATTGTACATTGAAATTTCTGCTTGCGTATGCTTTAGAAGCAAGAATTAAGAGGACTACATTCATTATTTCAGCTGAAAAATGCTTAGTTTATGATTTATAGTCAACATTAATGAAATGTTCCAAACAAGCGTTTTCAGCCCGAGTGGAGCACATTTTGACCCTTTTTTTAAAAACATCATTGTACATTGAAATTTCTGCTTGCGTATGCTTTAGAAGCAAGAATTAAGATTACTACATTCATTATTTCAGCTGAAAAATGCTTAGTTTATGATTTATAGTTAACAGTAATGTCATGTCCCAAACAAGCGTTTTCAGCCCGAGTGGAGCACATTTTGACTGTTTTTTTAAAAACATCATTGTACATTGAAATTTCTGCTTGCGTATGCTTTAGAAGCGAGAATTAAGAGGACTACATTCATTATTTCAGCTGAAAAATGCTTAGTTTATGATTTATAGTCAACATTAATGAAATGTTCCAAACAAGCGTTTTCAGCCCGAGTGGAGCACATTTTGACCCTTTTTTTAAAAACATCATTGTACATTGAAATTTCTGCTTGCGTATGCTTTAGAAGCAAGAATTAAGAGGACTACATTCATTATTTCAGCTGAAAAATGCTTAGTTTATGATTTATAGTCAACATTAATGTCATGTCCCAAACAAGCGTTTTCAGCCCGAGTGGAGCACATTTTGACTGTTTTTTTAAAACATCATTGTACATTAAAATTTCTGCTTGCTTATGCTTTAGAAGCAAGAATTAAGAGGACTACATTCATTATTTCAGCTGAAAAATGCTTAGTTTATGATTTATAGTCAACATTAATGAAATGTCCCCAACAGCGTTTTCAGCCCGAGTGGAGCACATTTTGACTGTTTTTTTAAAAACATCATTGTACATTGAAATTTCTGCTTGCGTATGCTTTAGAAGCAAGAATTAAGAGGACTACATTCATTATTTCAGCTGAAAAATGCTTAGTTTTTGATTTGTAGTCAACATTAATGAAATGTCCCCAACAGCGTTTTCAGCCCGAGTGGAGCACATTTTGACTGTTTTTTTAAAAACATCATTGTACATTGAAATTTCTGCTTGCGTATGCTTTAGAAGCAAGAATTAAGAGGACTACATTCATTATTTCAGCTGAAAAATGCTTAGTTTATGATTTATAGTCAACATTAAGGAAATGTTCCAAACAAGCGTTTTCAGCCCGAGTGGAGCACATTTTGACCCTTTTTTTAAAAACATCATTGTACATTGAAATTTCTGCTTGCGTATGCTTTAGAAGCAAGAATTAAGAGGACTACATTCATTATTTCAGCTGAAAAATGCTTAGTTTATGATTTATAGTCAACATTAATGTCATGTCCCAAACAAGCGTTTTCAGCCCGAGTGGAGCACATTTTGACTGTTTTTTTAAAAACATCATTGTACATTGAAATTTCTGCTTGCGTATGCTTTAGAAGCAAGAATTAAGAGGACTACATTCATTATTTCAGCTGAAAAATGCTTAGTTTATGATTTATAGTCAACATTAATGAAATGTTCCAAACAAGCGTTTTCAGCCCGAGTGGAGCACATTTTGACCCTTTTTTTAAAAACATCATTGTACATTGAAATTTCTGCTTGCGTATGCTTTAGAAGCAAGAATTAAGAGGACTACATTCATTATTTCAGCTGAAAAATGCTTAGTTTTTGATTTGTAGTCAACATTAATGAAATGTCCCCAACAGCGTTTTCAGCCCGAGTGGAGCGCATTTTGACTGTTTTTTTTAAAAACATCATTGTACATTGAAATTTCTTCTTGCGTATGCTTTAGAAGCAAGAATTAAGAGGACTACATTCATTATTTCAGCTGAAAAATGCTTAGTTTATGATTTATAGTCAACATTAAGGAAATGTTCCGAACAAGCGTTTTCAGCCCGAGTGGAGCACATTTTGACCGTTTTTTAAAAAACATCATTGTACATTGAAATTTCTGTTTGCGTATGCTTTAGAAGCAAGAATTAAGAGGACTACATTCATTATTTCAGCTGAAAAATGCTTAGTCTATGATTTATAGTCAACATTAATGTAATGTCCCAAACAAGCGTTTTCAGCCCGAGTGGAGCACATTTTGACCGTTTTTTTAAAAACATCATTGTACATTGAAATTTCTGCTTGCGTATGCTTTAGAAGCAAGAATTAAGAGGACTACATTCATTATTTCAGCTGAAAAATGCTTAGTTTATGATTTATAGTCAACATTAATGAAATGTCCCCAACAGCGTTTTCAGCCCGAGTGGAGCACATTTTGACTGTTTTTTTAAAAACATCATTGTACATTGAAATTTCTGCTTGCGAATGCTTTAGAAGCAAGAATTAAGAGGACTACATTCATTATTTCAGCTGAAAAATGCTTAGTTTTTGATTTGTAGTCAACATTAATGAAATGTCCCCAACAGCGTTTTCAGCCCGAGTGGAGCGCATTTTGACTGTTTTTTTTAAAAACATCATTGTACATTGAAATTTCTGCTTGCGTATGCTTTAGAAGCAAGAATTAAGAGGACTACATTCATTATTTCAGCTGAAAAATGCTTAGTTTATGATTTATAGTCAACATTAAGGAAATGTCCCCAACAGCGTTTTCAGCCCGAGTGGAGCGCATTTTGACTGTTTTTTTTAAAAACATCATTGTACATTGAAATTTCTGCTTGCGTATGCTTTAGAAGCAAGAATTAAGAGGACTACATTCATTATTTCAGCTGAAAAATGCTTAGTTTATGATTTATAGTCAACATTAAGGAAATGTTCCGAACAAGCGTTTTCAGCCCGAGTGGAGCACATTTTGACCGTTTTTTTAAAAACATCATTGTACATTGAAATTTCTGCTTGCGTATGCTTTAGAAGCAAGAATTAAGAGGACTACATTCATTATTTCAGCTGAAAAATGCTTAGTTTATGATTTATAGTCAACATTAATGTCATGTCCCAAACAAACGTTTTCAGCCCGAGTGGAGCACATTTTGACTGTTTTTTTAAAAACATCATTGTACATTGAAATTTCTGCTTGCGTATGCTTTAGAAGCAAGAATTAAGAGGACTACATTCATTATTTCAGCTGAAAAATGCTTAGTTTATGATTTATAGTCAACATTAATGTAATGTCCCAAACAAGCGTTTTCAGCCCGAGTGGAGCACATTTTGACCGTTTTTTTAAAAACATCATTGTACATTGAAATTTCTGCTTGCGTATGCTTTAGAAGCAAGAATTAAGAGGACTACATTCATTATTTCAGCTGAAAAATGCTTAGTTTATGATTTATAGTCAACATTAATGAAATGTCCCCAACAGCGTTTTCAGCCCGAGTGGAGCGCATTTTGACTGTTTTTTTTAAAAACATCATTGTACATTGAAATTTCTGCTTGCGTATGCTTTAGAAGCAAGAATTAAGAGGACTACATTCATTATTTCAGTTGAAAAATGCTTAGTTTTTGATTTGTAGTCAACATTAATGAAATGTCCCCAACAGCGTTTTCAGCCCGAGTGGAGCACATTTTGACTGTTTTTTTTAAAAACATCATTGTACATTGAAATTTCTGCTTGCGTATGCTTTGGAAGCAAGAATTAAGAGGACTACATTCATTATTTCAGCTGAAAAATGCTTAGTTTATGATTTATAGTCAACATTAATGAAATGTTCCAAACAAGCGTTTTCAGCCCGAGTGGAGCACATTTTGACCCTTTTTTTAAAAACATCATTGTACATTGAAATTTCTGCTTGCGTATGCTTTAGAAGCAAGAATTAAGAGGACTACATTCATTATTTCAGCTGAAAAATGCTTAGTTTTTGATTTGTAGTCAACATTAATGAAATGTCCCCAACAGCGTTTTCAGCCCGAGTGGAGCGCATTTTGACTGTTTTTTTTAAAAACATCATTGTACATTGAAATTTCTGCTTGCGTATGCTTTAGAAGCAAGAATTAAGAGGACTACATTCATTATTTCAGCTGAAAAATGCTTAGTTTATGATTTATAGTCAACATTAAGGAAATGTTCCAAACAAGCGTTTTCAGCCCGAGTGGAGCACATTTTGACCCTTTTTTTAAAAACATCATTGTACATTGAAATTTCTGCTTGCGTATGCTTTAGAAGCAAGAATTAAGAGGACTACATTCATTATTTCAGCTGAAAAATGCTTAGTTTATGATTTATAGTTAACATTAATGTCATGTCCCAAACAAGCGTTTTCAGCCCGAGTGGAGCACATTTTGACTGTTTTTTTAAAAACATCATTGTACATTGAAATTTCTGCTTGCGTATGCTTTAGAAGCGAGAATTAAGAGGACTACATTCATTATTTCAGCTGAAAAATGCTTAGTTTATGATTTATAGTCAACATTAATGAAATGTTCCAAACAAGCGTTTTCAGCCCGAGTGGAGCACATTTTGACCCTTTTTTTAAAAACATCATTGTACATTGAAATTTCTGCTTGCGTATGCTTTAGAAGCAAGAATTAAGAGGACTACATTCATTATTTCAGCTGAAAAATGCTTAGTTTATGATTTATAGTCAACATTAATGTCATGTCCCAAACAAGCGTTTTCAGCCCGAGTGGAGCACATTTTGACTGTTTTTTTAAAACATCATTGTACATTAAAATTTCTGCTTGCTTATGCTTTAGAAGCAAGAATTAAGAGGACTACATTCATTATTTCAGCTGAAAAATGCTTAGTTTATGATTTATAGTCAACATTAATGAAATGTCCCCAACAGCGTTTTCAGCCCGAGTGGAGCACATTTTGACTGTTTTTTTAAAAACATCATTGTACATTGAAATTTCTGCTTGCGTATGCTTTAGAAGCAAGAATTAAGAGGACTACATTCATTATTTCAGCTGAAAAATGCTTAGTTTTTGATTTGTAGTCAACATTAATGAAATGTCCCCAACAGCGTTTTCAGCCCGAGTGGAGCACATTTTGACTGTTTTTTTAAAAACATCATTGTACATTGAAATTTCTGCTTGCGTATGCTTTAGAAGCAAGAATTAAGAGGACTACATTCATTATTTCAGCTGAAAAATGCTTAGTTTATGATTTATAGTCAACATTAAGGAAATGTTCCAAACAAGCGTTTTCAGCCCGAGTGGAGCACATTTTGACCCTTTTTTTAAAAACATCATTGTACATTGAAATTTCTGCTTAAGTATGCTTTAGAAGCAAGAATTAAGAGGACTACATTCATTATTTCAGCTGAAAAATGCTTAATTTTTGATTTGTAGTCAACATTAATGAAATGTCCCCAACAGCGTTTTCAGCCCGAGTGGAGCGCATTTTGACTGTTTTTTTTAAAAACATCATTGTACATTGAAATTTCTTCTTGCGTATGCTTTAGAAGCAAGAATTAAGAGGACTACATTCATTATTTCAGCTGAAAAATGCTTAGTTTATGATTTATAGTCAACATTAAGGAAATGTTCCGAACAAGCGTTTTCAGCCCGAGTGGAGCACATTTTGACCGTTTTTTAAAAAACATCATTGTACATTGAAATTTCTGTTTGCGTATGCTTTAGAAGCAAGAATTAAGAGGACTACATTCATTATTTCAGCTGAAAAATGCTTAGTTTATGATTTATAGTCAACATTAATGTAATGTCCCAAACAAGCGTTTTCAGCCCGAGTGGAGCACATTTTGACCGTTTTTTTAAAAACATCATTGTACATTGAAATTTCTGCTTGCGTATGCTTTAGAAGCAAGAATTAAGAGGACTACATTCATTATTTCAGCTGAAAAATGCTTAGTTTATGATTTATAGTCAACATTAATGAAATGTCCCCAACAGCGTTTTCAGCCCGAGTGGAGCACATTTTGACTGTTTTTTTAAAAACATCATTGTACATTGAAATTTCTGCTTGCGAATGCTTTAGAAGCAAGAATTAAGAGGACTACATTCATTATTTCAGCTGAAAAATGCTTAGTTTTTGATTTGTAGTCAACATTAATGAAATGTCCCCAACAGCGTTTTCAGCCCGAGTGGAGCACATTTTGACTGTTTTTTTAAAAACATCATTGTACATTGAAATTTCTGCTTGCGTATGCTTTAGAAGCAAGAATTAAGAGGACTACATTCATTATTTCAGCTGAAAAATGCTTAGTTTATGATTTATAGTCAACATTAAGGAAATGTTCCAAACAAGCGTTTTCAGCCCGAGTGGAGCACATTTTGACCCTTTTTTTAAAAACATCATTGTACATTGAAATTTCTGCTTGCGTATGCTTTAGAAGCAAGAATTAAGAGGACTACATTCATTATTTCAGCTGAAAAATGCTTAGTTTATGATTTATAGTCAACATTAATGTCATGTCCCAAACAAGCGTTTTCAGCCCGAGTGGAGCACATTTTGACTGTTTTTTTAAAAACATCATTGTACATTGAAATTTCTGCTTGCGTATGCTTTAGAAGCAAGAATTAAGAGGACTACATTCATTATTTCAGCTGAAAAATGCTTAGTTTATGATTTATAGTCAACATTAATGAAATGTTCCAAACAAGCGTTTTCAGCCCGAGTGGAGCACATTTTGACCCTTTTTTTAAAAACATCATTGTACATTGAAATTTCTGCTTGCGTATGCTTTAGAAGCAAGAATTAAGAGGACTACATTCATTATTTCAGCTGAAAAATGCTTAGTTTATGATTTATAGTCAACATTAATGAAATGTTCCAAACAAGCGTTTTCAGCCCGAGTGGAGCACATTTTGACTGTTTTTTTAAAAACATCATTGTACATTGAAATTTCTGCTTGCGTATGCTTTAGAAGCAAGAATTAAGAGGACTACATTCATTATTTCAGCTGAAAAATGCTTAGTTTATGATTTATAGTCAACATTAATGAAATGTTCCAAACAAGCGTTTTCAGCCCGAGTGGAGCACATTTTGACCCTTTTTTTAAAAACATCATTGTACATTGAAATTTCTGCTTGCGTATGCTTTAGAAGCAAGAATTAAGAGGACTACATTCATTATTTCAGCTGAAAAATGCTTAGTTTATGATTTATAGTCAACATTAATGAAATGTTCCAAACAAGCGTTTTCAGCCCGAGTGGAGCACATTTTGACCCTTTTTTTAAAAACATCATTGTACATTGAAATTTCTGCTTGCGTATGCTTTAGAAGCAAGAATTAAGAGGACTACATTCATTATTTCAGCTGAAAAATGCTTAGTTTATGATTTATAGTCAACATTAATGTCATGTCCCAAACAAGCGTTTTCAGCCCGAGTGGAGCACATTTTGACTGTTTTTTTAAAAACATCATTGTACATTGAAATTTCTGCTTGCGTATGCTTTAGAAGCAAGAATTAAGAGGACTACATTCATTATTTCAGCTGAAAAATGCTTAGTTTATGATTTATAGTCAACATTAATGAAATGTTCCAAACAAGCGTTTTCAGCCCGAGTGGAGCACATTTTGACCCTTTTTTTAAAAACATCATTGTACATTGAAATTTCTGCTTGCGTATGCTTTAGAAGCAAGAATTAAGAGGACTACATTCATTATTTCAGCTGAAAAATGCTTAGTTTATGATTTATAGTCAACATTAATGAAATGTTCCAAACAAGCGTTTTCAGCCCGAGTGGAGCACATTTTGACTGTTTTTTTAAAAACATCATTGTACATTGAAATTTCTGCTTGCGTATGCTTTAGAAGCAAGAATTAAGAGGACTACATTCATTATTTCAGCTGAAAAATGCTTAGTTTATGATTTATAGTCAACATTAATGAAATGTTCCAAACAAGCGTTTTCAGCCCGAGTGGAGCACATTTTGACCCTTTTTTTAAAAACATCATTGTACATTGAAATTTCTGCTTGCGTATGCTTTAGAAGCAAGAATTAAGAGGACTACATTCATTATTTCAGCTGAAAAATGCTTAGTTTATGATTTATAGTCAACATTAATGAAATGTCCCCAACAGCGTTTTCAGCCCGAGTGGAGCGCATTTTGACTGTTTTTTTTAAAAACATCATTGTACATTGAAATTTCTGCTTGCGTATGCTTTAGAAGCAAGAATTAAGAGGACTACATTCATTATTTCAGCTGAAAAATGCTTAGTTTTTGATTTGTAGTCAACATTAATGAAATGTCCCCAACAGCGTTTTCAGCCCGAGTGGAGCACATTTTGACTGTTTTTTTTAAAAACATCATTGTACATTGAAATTTCTGCTTGCGTATGCTTTGGAAGCAAGAATTAAGAGGACTACATTCATTATTTCAGCTGAAAAATGCTTAGTTTATGATTTATAGTCAACATTAATGAAATGTTCCAAACAAGCGTTTTCAGCCCGAGTGGAGCACATTTTGACCCTTTTTTTAAAAACATCATTGTACATTGAAATTTCTGCTTGCGTATGCTTTAGAAGCAAGAAATAAGAGGACTACATTCATTATTTCAGCTGAAAAATGCTTAGTTTTTGATTTGTAGTCAACATTAATGAAATGTCCCCAACAGCGTTTTCAGCCCGAGTGGAGCGCATTTTGACTGTTTTTTTTAAAAACATCATTGTACATTGAAATTTCTGCTTGCGTATGCTTTAGAAGCAAGAATTAAGAGGACTACATTCATTATTTCAGCTGAAAAATGCTTAGTTTATGATTTATAGTCAACATTAAGGAAATGTTCCGAACAAGCGTTTTCAGCCCGAGTGGAGCACATTTTGACCGTTTTTTAAAAAACATCATTGTACATTGAAATTTCTGTTTGCGTATGCTTTAGAAGCAAGAATTAAGAGGACTACATTCATTATTTCAGCTGAAAAATGCTTAGTTTATGATTTATAGTCAACATTAATGTAATGTCCCAAACAAGCGTTTTCAGCCCGAGTGGAGCACATTTTGACCGTTTTTTTAAAAACATCATTGTACATTGAAATTTCTGCTTGCGTATGCTTTAGAAGCAACAATTAAGAGGACTACATTCATTATTTTAGCTGAAAAATGCTTAGTTTATGATTTATAGTCAACATTAATGAAATGTCCCCAACAGCGTTTTCAGCCCGAGTGGAGCACATTTTGACTGTTTTTTTAAAAACATCATTGTACATTGAAATTTCTGCTTGCGTATGCTTTAGAAGCAAGAATTAAGAGGACTACATTCATTATTTCAGCTGAAAAATGCTTAGTTTTTGATTTATAGTCAACATTAATGAAATGTCCCCAACAGCGTTTTCAGCCCGAGTGGAGCACATTTTGACTGTTTTTTTTAAAAACATCATTGTACATTGAAATTTCTGCTTGCGTATGCTTTAGAAGCAAGAATTAAGATTACTACATTCATTATTTCAGCTGAAAAATGCTTAGTTTATGATTTATAGTTAACATTAATGTCATGTCCCAAACAAGCGTTTTCAGCCCGAGTGGAGCACATTTTGACTGTTTTTTTAAAAACATCATTGTACATTGAAATTTCTGCTTGCGTATGCTTTAGAAGCGAGAATTAAGAGGACTACATTCATTATTTCAGCTGAAAAATGCTTAGTTTATGATTTATAGTCAACATTAATGAAATGTTCCAAACAAGCGTTTTCAGCCCGAGTGGAGCACATTTTGACCCTTTTTTTAAAAACATCATTGTACATTGAAATTTCTGCTTGCGTATGCTTTAGAAGCAAGAATTAAGAGGACTACATTCATTATTTCAGCTGAAAAATGCTTAGTTTATGATTTATAGTCAACATTAATGTCATGTCCCAAACAAGCGTTTTCAGCCCGAGTGGAGCACATTTTGACTGTTTTTTTAAAACATCATTGTACATTAAAATTTCTGCTTGCTTATGCTTTAGAAGCAAGAATTAAGAGGACTACATTCATTATTTCAGCTGAAAAATGCTTAGTTTATGATTTATAGTCAACATTAATGAAATGTCCCCAACAGCGTTTTCAGCCCGAGTGGAGCACATTTTGACTGTTTTTTTAAAAACATCATTGTACATTGAAATTTCTGCTTGCGTATGCTTTAGAAGCAAGAATTAAGAGGACTACATTCATTATTTCAGCTGAAAAATGCTTAGTTTTTGATTTGTAGTCAACATTAATGAAATGTCCCCAACAGCGTTTTCAGCCCGAGTGGAGCACATTTTGACTGTTTTTTTAAAAACATCATTGTACATTGAAATTTCTGCTTGCGTATGCTTTAGAAGCAAGAATTAAGAGGACTACATTCATTATTTCAGCTGAAAAATGCTTAGTTTATGATTTATAGTCAACATTAAGGAAATGTTCCAAACAAGCGTTTTCAGCCCGAGTGGAGCACATTTTGACCCTTTTTTTAAAAACATCATTGTACATTGAAATTTCTGCTTGCGTATGCTTTAGAAGCAAGAATTAAGAGGACTACATTCATTATTTCAGCTGAAAAATGCTTAGTTTATGATTTATAGTCAACATTAATGTCATGTCCCAAACAAGCGTTTTCAGCCCGAGTGGAGCACATTTTGACTGTTTTTTTAAAAACATCATTGTACATTGAAATTTCTGCTTGCGTATGCTTTAGAAGCAAGAATTAAGAGGACTACATTCATTATTTCAGCTGAAAAATGCTTAGTTTATGATTTATAGTCAACATTAATGAAATGTTCCAAACAAGCGTTTTCAGCCCGAGTGGAGCACATTTTGACCCTTTTTTTAAAAACATCATTGTACATTGAAATTTCTGCTTGCGTATGCTTTAGAAGCAAGAATTAAGAGGACTACATTCATTATTTCAGCTGAAAAATGCTTAGTTTTTGATTTGTAGTCAACATTAATGAAATGTCCCCAACAGCGTTTTCAGCCCGAGTGGAGCGCATTTTGACTGTTTTTTTTAAAAACATCATTGTACATTGAAATTTCTTCTTGCGTATGCTTTAGAAGCAAGAATTAAGAGGACTACATTCATTATTTCAGCTGAAAAATGCTTAGTTTATGATTTATAGTCAACATTAAGGAAATGTTCCGAACAAGCGTTTTCAGCCCGAGTGGAGCACATTTTGACCGTTTTTTAAAAAACATCATTGTACATTGAAATTTCTGTTTGCGTATGCTTTAGAAGCAAGAATTAAGAGGACTACATTCATTATTTCAGCTGAAAAATGCTTAGTTTATGATTTATAGTCAACATTAATGTAATGTCCCAAACAAGCGTTTTCAGCCCGAGTGGAGCACATTTTGACCGTTTTTTTAAAAACATCATTGTACATTGAAATTTCTGCTTGCGTATGCTTTAGAAGCAAGAATTAAGAGGACTACATTCATTATTTCAGCTGAAAAATGCTTAGTTTATGATTTATAGTCAACATTAATGAAATGTCCCCAACAGCGTTTTCAGCCCGAGTGGAGCACATTTTGACTGTTTTTTTAAAAACATCATTGTACATTGAAATTTCTGCTTGCGAATGCTTTAGAAGCAAGAATTAAGAGGACTACATTCATTATTTCAGCTGAAAAATGCTTAGTTTTTGATTTGTAGTCAACATTAATGAAATGTCCCCAACAGCGTTTTCAGCCCGAGTGGAGCGCATTTTGACTGTTTTTTTTAAAAACATCATTGTACATTGAAATTTCTGCTTGCGTATGCTTTAGAAGCAAGAATTAAGAGGACTACATTCATTATTTCAGCTGAAAAATGCTTAGTTTATGATTTATAGTCAACATTAATGAAATGTTCCAAACAAGCGTTTTCAGCCCGAGTGGAGCACATTTTGACCCTTTTTTTAAAAACATCATTGTACATTGAAATTTCTGCTTGCGTATGCTTTAGAAGCAAGAATTAAGAGGACTACATTCATTATTTCAGCTGAAAAATGCTTAGTTTATGATTTATAGTCAACATTAATGTCATGTCCCAAACAAGCGTTTTCAGCCCGAGTGGAGCACATTTTGACTGTTTTTTTAAAAACATCATTGTACATTGAAATTTCTGCTTGCGTATGCTTTAGAAGCAAGAATTAAGAGGACTACATTCATTATTTCAGCTGAAAAATGCTTAGTTTATGATTTATAGTCAACATTAATGAAATGTTCCAAACAAGCGTTTTCAGCCCGAGTGGAGCACATTTTGACCCTTTTTTTAAAAACATCATTGTACATTGAAATTTCTGCTTGCGTATGCTTTAGAAGCAAGAATTAAGAGGACTACATTCATTATTTCAGCTGAAAAATGCTTAGTTTATGATTTATAGTCAACATTAATGAAATGTTCCAAACAAGCGTTTTCAGCCCGAGTGGAGCACATTTTGACTGTTTTTTTAAAAACATCATTGTACATTGAAATTTCTGCTTGCGTATGCTTTAGAAGCAAGAATTAAGAGGACTACATTCATTATTTCAGCTGAAAAATGCTTAGTTTATGATTTATAGTCAACATTAATGAAATGTTCCAAACAAGCGTTTTCAGCCCGAGTGGAGCACATTTTGACCCTTTTTTTAAAAACATCATTGTACATTGAAATTTCTGCTTGCGTATGCTTTAGAAGCAAGAATTAAGAGGACTACATTCATTATTTCAGCTGAAAAATGCTTAGTTTTTGATTTGTAGTCAACATTAATGAAATGTCCCCAACAGCGTTTTCAGCCCGAGTGGAGCACATTTTGACTGTTTTTTTTAAAAACATCATTGTACATTGAAATTTCTGCTTGCGTATGCTTTGGAAGCAAGAATTAAGAGGACTACATTCATTATTTCAGCTGAAAAATGCTTAGTTTATGATTTATAGTCAACATTAATGAAATGTTCCAAACAAGCGTTTTCAGCCCGAGTGGAGCACATTTTGACCCTTTTTTTAAAAACATCATTGTACATTGAAATTTCTGCTTGCGTATGCTTTAGAAGCAAGAAATAAGAGGACTACATTCATTATTTCAGCTGAAAAATGCTTAGTTTTTGATTTGTAGTCAACATTAATGAAATGTCCCCAACAGCGTTTTCAGCCCGAGTGGAGCGCATTTTGACTGTTTTTTTTAAAAACATCATTGTACATTGAAATTTCTGCTTGCGTATGCTTTAGAAGCAAGAATTAAGAGGACTACATTCATTATTTCAGCTGAAAAATGCTTAGTTTATGATTTATAGTCAACATTAAGGAAATGTTCCGAACAAGCGTTTTCAGCCCGAGTGGAGCACATTTTGACCATTTTTTAAAAAACATCATTGTACATTGAAATTTCTGTTTGCGTATGCTTTAGAAGCAAGAATTAAGAGGACTACATTCATTATTTCAGCTGAAAAATGCTTAGTTTATGATTTATAGTCAACATTAATGTAATGTCCCAAACAAGCGTTTTCAGCCCGAGTGGAGCACATTTTGACCGTTTTTTTAAAAACATCATTGTACATTGAAATTTCTGCTTGCGTATGCTTTAGAAGCAACAATTAAGAGGACTACATTCATTATTTTAGCTGAAAAATGCTTAGTTTATGATTTATAGTCAACATTAATGAAATGTCCCCAACAGCGTTTTCAGCCCGAGTGGAGCACATTTTGACTGTTTTTTTAAAAACATCATTGTACATTGAAATTTCTGCTTGCGTATGCTTTAGAAGCAAGAATTAAGAGGACTACATTCATTATTTCAGCTGAAAAATGCTTAGTTTTTGATTTATAGTCAACATTAATGAAATGTCCCCAACAGCGTTTTCAGCCCGAGTGGAGCACATTTTGACTGTTTTTTTTAAAAACATCATTGTACATTGAAATTTCTGCTTGCGTATGCTTTAGAAGCAAGAATTAAGAGGACTACATTCATTATTTCAGCTGAAAAATGCTTAGTTTATGATTTATAGTCAACATTAATGAAATGTTCCAAACAAGCGTTTTCAGCCCGAGTGGAGCACATTTTGACCCTTTTTTTAAAAACATCATTGTACATTGAAATTTCTGCTTGCGTATGCTTTAGAAGCAAGAATTAAGATTACTACATTCATTATTTCAGCTGAAAAATGCTTAGTTTATGATTTATAGTTAACATTAATGTCATGTCCCAAACAAGCGTTTTCAGCCCGAGTGGAGCACATTTTGACTGTTTTTTTAAAAACATCATTGTACATTGAAATTTCTGCTTGCGTATGCTTTAGAAGCGAGAATTAAGAGGACTACATTCATTATTTCAGCTGAAAAATGCTTAGTTTATGATTTATAGTCAACATTAATGAAATGTTCCAAACAAGCGTTTTCAGCCCGAGTGGAGCACATTTTGACCCTTTTTTTAAAAACATCATTGTACATTGAAATTTCTGCTTGCGTATGCTTTAGAAGCAAGAATTAAGAGGACTACATTCATTATTTCAGCTGAAAAATGCTTAGTTTATGATTTATAGTCAACATTAATGTCATGTCCCAAACAAGCGTTTTCAGCCCGAGTGGAGCACATTTTGACTGTTTTTTTAAAACATCATTGTACATTAAAATTTCTGCTTGCTTATGCTTTAGAAGCAAGAATTAAGAGGACTACATTCATTATTTCAGCTGAAAAATGCTTAGTTTATGATTTATAGTCAACATTAATGAAATGTCCCCAACAGCGTTTTCAGCCCGAGTGGAGCACATTTTGACTGTTTTTTTAAAAACATCATTGTACATTGAAATTTCTGCTTGCGTATGCTTTAGAAGCAAGAATTAAGAGGACTACATTCATTATTTCAGCTGAAAAATGCTTAGTTTTTGATTTGTAGTCAACATTAATGAAATGTCCCCAACAGCGTTTTCAGCCCGAGTGGAGCACATTTTGACTGTTTTTTTAAAAACATCATTGTACATTGAAATTTCTGCTTGCGTATGCTTTAGAAGCAAGAATTAAGAGGACTACATTCATTATTTCAGCTGAAAAATGCTTAGTTTATGATTTATAGTCAACATTAAGGAAATGTTCCAAACAAGCGTTTTCAGCCCGAGTGGAGCACATTTTGACCCTTTTTTTAAAAACATCATTGTACATTGAAATTTCTGCTTGCGTATGCTTTAGAAGCAAGAATTAAGAGGACTACATTCATTATTTCAGCTGAAAAATGCTTAGTTTATGATTTATAGTCAACATTAATGTCATGTCCCAAACAAGCGTTTTCAGCCCGAGTGGAGCACATTTTGACTGTTTTTTTAAAAACATCATTGTACATTGAAATTTCTGCTTGCGTATGCTTTAGAAGCAAGAATTAAGAGGACTACATTCATTATTTCAGCTGAAAAATGCTTAGTTTATGATTTATAGTCAACATTAATGAAATGTTCCAAACAAGCGTTTTCAGCCCGAGTGGAGCACATTTTGACCCTTTTTTTAAAAACATCATTGTACATTGAAATTTCTGCTTGCGTATGCTTTAGAAGCAAGAATTAAGAGGACTACATTCATTATTTCAGCTGAAAAATGCTTAGTTTTTGATTTGTAGTCAACATTAATGAAATGTCCCCAACAGCGTTTTCAGCCCGAGTGGAGCGCATTTTGACTGTTTTTTTTAAAAACATCATTGTACATTGAAATTTCTTCTTGCGTATGCTTTAGAAGCAAGAATTAAGAGGACTACATTCATTATTTCAGCTGAAAAATGCTTAGTTTATGATTTATAGTCAACATTAAGGAAATGTTCCGAACAAGCGTTTTCAGCCCGAGTGGAGCACATTTTGACCGTTTTTTAAAAAACATCATTGTACATTGAAATTTCTGTTTGCGTATGCTTTAGAAGCAAGAATTAAGAGGACTACATTCATTATTTCAGCTGAAAAATGCTTAGTTTATGATTTATAGTCAACATTAATGTAATGTCCCAAACAAGCGTTTTCAGCCCGAGTGGAGCACATTTTGACCGTTTTTTTAAAAACATCATTGTACATTGAAATTTCTGCTTGCGTATGCTTTAGAAGCAAGAATTAAGAGGACTACATTCATTATTTCAGCTGAAAAATGCTTAGTTTATGATTTATAGTCAACATTAATGAAATGTCCCCAACAGCGTTTTCAGCCCGAGTGGAGCACATTTTGACTGTTTTTTTAAAAACATCATTGTACATTGAAATTTCTGCTTGCGAATGCTTTAGAAGCAAGAATTAAGAGGACTACATTCATTATTTCAGCTGAAAAATGCTTAGTTTTTGATTTGTAGTCAACATTAATGAAATGTCCCCAACAGCGTTTTCAGCCCGAGTGGAGCGCATTTTGACTGTTTTTTTTAAAAACATCATTGTACATTGAAATTTCTGCTTGCGTATGCTTTAGAAGCAAGAATTAAGAGGACTACATTCATTATTTCAGCTGAAAAATGCTTAGTTTATGATTTATAGTCAACATTAATGAAATGTTCCAAACAAGCGTTTTCAGCCCGAGTGGAGCACATTTTGACCCTTTTTTTAAAAACATCATTGTACATTGAAATTTCTGCTTGCGTATGCTTTAGAAGCAAGAATTAAGAGGACTACATTCATTATTTCAGCTGAAAAATGCTTAGTTTATGATTTATAGTTAACATTAATGTCATGTCCCAAACAAGCGTTTTCAGCCCGAGTGGAGCACATTTTGACTGTTTTTTTAAAAACATCATTGTACATTGAAATTTCTGCTTGCGTATGCTTTAGAAGCGAGAATTAAGAGGACTACATTCATTATTTCAGCTGAAAAATGCTTAGTTTATGATTTATAGTCAACATTAATGAAATGTTCCAAACAAGCGTTTTCAGCCCGAGTGGAGCACATTTTGACCCTTTTTTTAAAAACATCATTGTACATTGAAATTTCTGCTTGCGTATGCTTTAGAAGCAAGAATTAAGAGGACTACATTCATTATTTCAGCTGAAAAATGCTTAGTTTATGATTTATAGTCAACATTAATGTCATGTCCCAAACAAGCGTTTTCAGCCCGAGTGGAGCACATTTTGACTGTTTTTTTAAAACATCATTGTACATTAAAATTTCTGCTTGCTTATGCTTTAGAAGCAAGAATTAAGAGGACTACATTCATTATTTCAGCTGAAAAATGCTTAGTTTATGATTTATAGTCAACATTAATGAAATGTCCCCAACAGCGTTTTCAGCCCGAGTGGAGCGCATTTTGACTGTTTTTTTAAAAACATCATTGTACATTGAAATTTCTGCTTGCGTATGCTTTAGAAGCAAGAATTAAGAGGACTACATTCATTATTTCAGCTGAAAAATGCTTAGTTTTTGATTTGTAGTCAACATTAATGAAATGTCCCCAACAGCGTTTTCAGCCCGAGTGGAGCACATTTTGACTGTTTTTTTAAAAACATCATTGTACATTGAAATTTCTGCTTGCGTATGCTTTAGAAGCAAGAATTAAGAGGACTACATTCATTATTTCAGCTGAAAAATGCTTAGTTTATGATTTATAGTCAACATTAAGGAAATGTTCCAAACAAGCGTTTTCAGCCCGAGTGGAGCACATTTTGACCCTTTTTTTAAAAACATCATTGTACATTGAAATTTCTGCTTGCGTATGCTTTAGAAGCAAGAATTAAGAGGACTACATTCATTATTTCAGCTGAAAAATGCTTAGTTTTTGATTTGTAGTCAACATTAATGAAATGTCCCCAACAGCGTTTTCAGCCCGAGTGGAGCGCATTTTGACTGTTTTTTTTAAAAACATCATTGTACATTGAAATTTCTTCTTGCGTATGCTTTAGAAGCAAGAATTAAGAGGACTACATTCATTATTTCAGCTGAAAAATGCTTAGTTTATGATTTATAGTCAACATTAAGGAAATGTTCCGAACAAGCGTTTTCAGCCCGAGTGGAGCACATTTTGACCGTTTTTTAAAAAACATCATTGTACATTGAAATTTCTGTTTGCGTATGCTTTAGAAGCAAGAATTAAGAGGACTACATTCATTATTTCAGCTGAAAAATGCTTAGTTTATGATTTATAGTCAACATTAATGTAATGTCCCAAACAAGCGTTTTCAGCCCGAGTGGAGCACATTTTGACCGTTTTTTTAAAAACATCATTGTACATTGAAATTTCTGCTTGCGTATGCTTTAGAAGCAAGAATTAAGAGGACTACATTCATTATTTCAGCTGAAAAATGCTTAGTTTATGATTTATAGTCAACATTAATGAAATGTCCCCAACAGCGTTTTCAGCCCGAGTGGAGCACATTTTGACTGTTTTTTTAAAAACATCATTGTACATTGAAATTTCTGCTTGCGAATGCTTTAGAAGCAAGAATTAAGAGGACTACATTCATTATTTCAGCTGAAAAATGCTTAGTTTTTGATTTGTAGTCAACATTAATGAAATGTCCCCAACAGCGTTTTCAGCCCGAGTGGAGCACATTTTGACTGTTTTTTTAAAAACATCATTGTACATTGAAATTTCTGCTTGCGTATGCTTTAGAAGCAAGAATTAAGAGGACTACATTCATTATTTCAGCTGAAAAATGCTTAGTTTATGATTTATAGTCAACATTAAGGAAATGTTCCAAACAAGCGTTTTCAGCCCGAGTGGAGCACATTTTGACCCTTTTTTTAAAAACATCATTGTACATTGAAATTTCTGCTTGCGTATGCTTTAGAAGCAAGAATTAAGAGGACTACATTCATTATTTCAGCTGAAAAATGCTTAGTTTATGATTTATAGTCAACATTAATGTCATGTC
Organism: Hippichthys cyanospilos; assembly: GCF_059441005.1. Taxonomy (NCBI): domain Eukaryota; kingdom Metazoa; phylum Chordata; class Actinopteri; order Syngnathiformes; family Syngnathidae; genus Hippichthys; species Hippichthys cyanospilos. The sequence continues at coordinate 455,153 of NW_028283385.1, forward strand.
CCAAACAAGCGTTTTCAGCCCGAGTGGAGCACATTTTGACTGTTTTTTTAAAAACATCATTGTACATTGAAATTTCTGCTTGCGTATGCTTTAGAAGCAAGAATTAAGAGGACTACATTCATTATTTCAGCTGAAAAATGCTTAGTTTATGATTTATAGTCAACATTAATGAAATGTTCCAAACAAGCGTTTTCAGCCCGAGTGGAGCACATTTTGACCCTTTTTTTAAAAACATCATTGTACATTGAAATTTCTGCTTGCGTATGCTTTAGAAGCAAGAATTAAGAGGACTACATTCATTATTTCAGCTGAAAAATGCTTAGTTTATGATTTATAGTCAACATTAATGAAATGTTCCAAACAAGCGTTTTCAGCCCGAGTGGAGCACATTTTGACTGTTTTTTTAAAAACATCATTGTACATTGAAATTTCTGCTTGCGTATGCTTTAGAAGCAAGAATTAAGAGGACTACATTCATTATTTCAGCTGAAAAATGCTTAGTTTATGATTTATAGTCAACATTAATGAAATGTTCCAAACAAGCGTTTTCAGCCCGAGTGGAGCACATTTTGACCCTTTTTTTAAAAACATCATTGTACATTGAAATTTCTGCTTGCGTATGCTTTAGAAGCAAGAATTAAGAGGACTACATTCATTATTTCAGCTGAAAAATGCTTAGTTTTTGATTTGTAGTCAACATTAATGAAATGTCCCCAACAGCGTTTTCAGCCCGAGTGGAGCGCATTTTGACTGTTTTTTTTAAAAACATCATTGTACATTGAAATTTCTGCTTGCGTATGCTTTAGAAGCAAGAATTAAGAGGACTACATTCATTATTTCAGCTGAAAAATGCTTAGTTTATGATTTATAGTCAACATTAAGGAAATGTTCCGAACAAGCGTTTTCAGCCCGAGTGGAGCACATTTTGACCGTTTTTTAAAAAACATCATTGTACATTGAAATTTCTGTTTGCGTATGCTTTAGAAGCAAGAATTAAGAGGACTACATTCATTATTTCAGCTGAAAAATGCTTAGTTTATGATTTATAGTCAACATTAATGTAATGTCCCAAACAAGCGTTTTCAGCCCGAGTGGAGCACATTTTGACCGTTTTTTTAAAAACATCATTGTACATTGAAATTTCTGCTTGCGTATGCTTTAGAAGCAAGAATTAAGAGGACTACATTCATTATTTCAGCTGAAAAATGCTTAGTTTATGATTTATAGTCAACATTAATGAAATGTCCCCAACAGCATTTTCAGCCCGAGTGGAGCACATTTTGACTGTTTTTTTAAAAACATCATTGTACATTGAAATTTCTGCTTGCGAATGCTTAAGAAGCAAGAATTAAGAGGACTACATTCATTATTTCAGCTGAAAAATGCTTAGTTTTTGATTTGTAGTCAACATTAATGAAATGTCCCCAACAGCGTTTTCAGCCCGAGTGGAGCACATTTTGACTGTTTTTTTAAAAACATCATTGTACATTGAAATTTCTGCTTGCGTATGCTTTAGAAGCAAGAATTAAGAGGACTACATTCATTATTTCAGCTGAAAAATGCTTAGTTTATGATTTATAGTCAACATTAAGGAAATGTTCCAAACAAGCGTTTTCAGCCCGAGTGGAGCACATTTTGACCCTTTTTTTAAAAACATCATTGTACATTGAAATTTCTGCTTGCGTATGCTTTAGAAGCAAGAATTAAGAGGACTACATTCATTATTTCAGCTGAAAAATGCTTAGTTTATGATTTATAGTCAACATTAATGTCATGTCCCAAACAAGCGTTTTCAGCCCGAGTGGAGCACATTTTGACTGTTTTTTTAAAAACATCATTGTACATTGAAATTTCTGCTTGCGTATAATTTAGAAGCAAGAATTAAGAGGACTACATTCATTATTTCAGCTGAAAAATGCTTAGTTTATGATTTATAGTCAACATTAAGGAAATGTTCCGAACAAGCGTTTTCAGCCCGAGTGGAGCACATTTTGACCGTTTTTTAAAAAACATCATTGTACATTGAAATTTCTGTTTGCGTATGCTTTAGAAGCAAGAATTAAGAGGACTACATTCATTATTTCAGCTGAAAAATGCTTAGTTTATGATTTATAGTCAACATTAATGTAATGTCCCAAACAAGCGTTTTCAGCCCGAGTGGAGCACATTTTGACCGTTTTTTTAAAAACATCATTGTACATTGAAATTTCTGCTTGCGTATGCTTTAGAAGCAAGAATTAAGAGGACTACATTCATTATTTCAGCTGAAAAATGCTTAGTTTATGATTTATAGTCAACATTAATGAAATGTCCCCAACAGCGTTTTCAGCCCGAGTGGAGCACATTTTGACTGTTTTTTTAAAAACATCATTGTACATTGAAATTTCTGCTTGCGTATGCTTTAGAAGCAAGAATTAAGAGGACTACATTCATTATTTCAGCTGAAAAATGCTTAGTTTTTGATTTATAGTCAACATTAATGAAATGTCCCCAACAGCGTTTTCAGCCCGAGTGGAGCACATTTTGACTGTTTTTTTTAAAAACATCATTGTACATTGAAATTTCTGCTTGCGTATGCTTTAGAAGCAAGAATTAAGAGGACTACATTCATTATTTCAGCTGAAAAATGCTTAGTTTATGATTTATAGTCAACATTAATGAAATGTTCCAAACAAGCGTTTTCAGCCCGAGTGGAGCACATTTTGACCCTTTTTTTAAAAACATCATTGTACATTGAAATTTCTGCTTGCGTATGCTTTAGAAGCAAGAATTAAGAGGACTACATTCATTATTTCAGCTGAAAAATGCTTAGTTTATGATTTATAGTTAACATTAATGTCATGTCCCAAACAAGCGTTTTCAGCCCGAGTGGAGCACATTTTGACTGTTTTTTTAAAAACATCATTGTACATTGAAATCTCTGCTTGCGTATGCTTTAGAAGCGAGAATTAAGAGGACTACATTCATTATTTCAGCTGAAAAATGCTTAGTTTATGATTTATAGTCAACATTAATGAAATGTTCCAAACAAGCGTTTTCAGCCCGAGTGGAGCACATTTTGACATTTTTTTTAAAAACATCATTGTACATTGAAATTTCTGCTTGCGTATGCTTTAGAAGCAAGAATTAAGAGGACTACATTCATTATTTCAGCTGAAAAATGCTTAGTTTATGATTTATAGTCAACATTAATGTCATGTCCCAAACAAGCGTTTTCAGCCCGAGTGGAGCACATTTTGACTGTTTTTTTAAAACATCATTGTACATTAAAATTTCTGCTTGCTTATGCTTTAGAAGCAAGAATTAAGAGGACTACATTCATTATTTCAGCTGAAAAATGCTTAGTTTATGATTTATAGTCAACATTAATGAAATGTCCCCAACAGCGTTTTCAGCCCGAGTGGAGCACATTTTGACTGTTTTTTTAAAAACATCATTGTACATTGAAATTTCTGCTTGCGTATGCTTTAGAAGCAAGAATTAAGAGGACTACATTCATTATTTCAGCTGAAAAATGCTTAGTTTTTGATTTATAGTCAACATTAATGAAATGTCCCCAACAGCGTTTTCAGCCCGAGTGGAGCACATTTTGACTGTTTTTTTTAAAAACATCATTGTACATTGAAATTTCTGCTTGCGTATGCTTTAGAAGCAAGAATTAAGAGGACTACATTCATTATTTCAGCTGAAAAATGCTTAGTTTATGATTTATAGTCAACATTAATGAAATGTTCCAAACAAGCGTTTTCAGCCCGAGTGGAGCACATTTTGACCGTTTTTTTAAAAAGATCATTGTACTTTGAAATTTCTGCTTGCGTATGCTTTAGAAGCAAGAATTAAGAGGACTACATTCATTATTTCAGCTGAAAAATGCTTAGTTTATGATTTATAGTCAACATTAATGTCATGTCCCAAACAAGCGTTTTCAGCCCGAGTGGAGCACATTTTGACTGTTTTTTTAAAAACATCATTGTACATTGAAATTTCTGCTTGCGTATGCTTTAGAAGCAAGAATTAAGAGGACTACATTCATTATTTCAGCTGAAAAATGCTTAGTTTATGATTTATAGTCAACATTAAGGAAATGTTCCAAACAAGCGTTTTCAGCCCGAGTGGAGCACATTTTGACCCTTTTTTTAAAAACATCATTGTACATTGAAATTTCTGCTTGCGTATGCTTTAGAAGCAAGAATTAAGAGGACTACATTCATTATTTCAGCTGAAAAATGCTTAGTTTATGATTTATAGTCAACATTAATGTCATGTCCCAAACAAGCGTTTTCAGCCCGAGTGGAGCACATTTTGACTGTTTTTTTAAAAACATCATTGTACATTGAAATTTCTGCTTGCGTATGCTTTAGAAGCAAGAATTAAGAGGACTACATTCATTATTTCAGCTGAAAAATGCTTAGTTTATGATTTATAGTCAACATTAATGTCATGTCCCAAACAAGCGTTTTCAGCCCGAGTGGAGCACATTTTGACTGTTTTTTTAAAAACATCATTGTACATTGAAATTTCTGCTTGCGTATGCTTTAGAAGCAAGAATTAAGAGGACTACATTCATTATTTCAGCTGAAAAATGCTTAGTTTATGATTTATAGTCAACATTAATGAAATGTTCCAAACAAGCGTTTTCAGCCCGAGTGGAGCACATTTTGACCCTTTTTTTAAAAACATCATTGTACATTGAAATTTCTGCTTGCGTATGCTTTAGAAGCAAGAATTAAGAGGACTACATTCATTATTTCAGCTGAAAAATGCTTAGTTTTTGATTTGTAGTCAACATTAATGAAATGTCCCCAACAGCGTTTTCAGCCCGAGTGGAGCGCATTTTGACAGTTTTTTTTAAAAACATCATTGTACATTGAAATTTCTGCTTGCGTATGCTTTAGAAGCAAGAATTAAGAGGACTACATTCATTATTTCAGCTGAAAAATGCTTAGTTTATGATTTATAGTCAACATTAAGGAAATGTTCCGAACAAGCGTTTTCAGCCCGAGTGGAGCACATTTTGACCGTTTTTTAAAAAACATCATTGTACATTGAAATTTCTTTTTGCGTATGCTTTAGAAGCAAGAATTAAGAGGACTACATTCATTATTTCAGCTGAAAAAGGCTTAGTTTATGATTTATAGTCAACATTAATGTAATGTCCCAAACAAGCGTTTTCAGCCCGAGTGGAGCACATTTTGACTGTTTTTTTAAAAACATCATTGTACATTGAAATTTCTGCTTGCGTATGCTTTAGAAGCAAGAATTAAGAGGACTACATTCATTATTTCAGCTGAAAAATGCTTAGTTTATGATTTATAGTCAACATTAATGTCATGTCCCAAACAAGCGTTTTCAGCCCGAGTGGAGCACATTTTGACTGTTTTTTTAAAAACATCATTGTACATTGAAATTTCTGCTTGCGTATGCTTTAGAAGCAAGAATTAAGAGGACTACATTCATTATTTCAGCTGAAAAATGCTTAGTTTATGATTTATAGTCAACATTAATGAAATGTTCCAAACAAGCGTTTTCAGCCCGAGTGGAGCACATTTTGACCCTTTTTTTAAAAACATCATTGTACATAGAAATTTCTGCTTGCGTATGCTTTAGAAGCAAGAATTAAGAGGACTACATTCATTATTTCAGCTGAAAAATGCTTAGTTTTTGATTTGTAGTCAACATTAATGAAATGTCCCCAACAGCGTTTTCAGCCCGAGTGGAGCGCATTTTGACTGTTTTTTTTAAAAACATCATTGTACATTGAAATTTCTGCTTGCGTATGCTTTAGAAGCAAGAATTAAGAGGACTACATTCATTATTTCAGCTGAAAAATGCTTAGTTTATGATTTATAGTCAACATTAAGGAAATGTTCCGAACAAGCGTTTTCAGCCCGAGTGGAGCACATTTTGACCGTTTTTTAAAAAACATCATTGTACATTGAAATTTCTGTTTGCGTATGCTTTAGAAGCAAGAATTAAGAGGACTACATTCATTATTTCAGCTGAAAAATGCTTAGTTTATGATTTATAGTCAACATTAATGTAATGTCCCAAACAAGCGTTTTCAGCCCGAGTGGAGCACATTTTGACCGTTTTTTTAAAAACATCATTGTACATTGAAATTTCTGCTTGCGTATGCTTTAGAAGCAAGAATTAAGAGGACTACATTCATTATTTCAGCTGAAAAATGCTTAGTTTATGATTTATAGTCAACATTAATGAAATGTTCCAAACAAGCGTTTTCAGCCCGAGTGGAGCACATTTTGACTGTTTTTTTAAAAACATCATTGTACATTGAAATTTCTGCTTGCGTATGCTTTAGAAGCAAGAATTAAGAGGACTACATTCATTATTTCAGCTGAAAAATGCTTAGTTTATGATTTATAGTCAACATTAATGAAATGTTCCAAACAAGCGTTTTCAGCCCGAGTGGAGCACATTTTGACCCTTTTTTTAAAAACATCATTGTACATTGAAATTTCTGCTTGCGTATGCTTTAGAAGCAAGAATTAAGAGGACTACATTCATTATTTCAGCTGAAAAATGCTTAGTTTTTGATTTGTAGTCAACATTAATGAAATGTCCCCAACAGCGTTTTCAGCCCGAGTGGAGCGCATTTTGACTGTTTTTTTTAAAAACATCATTGTACATTGAAATTTCTGCTTGCGTATGCTTTAGAAGCAAGAATTAAGAGGACTACATTCATTATTTCAGCTGAAAAATGCTTAGTTTATGATTTATAGTCAACATTAAGGAAATGTTCCGAACAAGCGTTTTCAGCCCGAGTGGAGCACATTTTGACCGTTTTTTAAAAAACATCATTGTACATTGAAATTTCTTTTTGCGTATGCTTTAGAAGCAAGAATTAAGAGGACTACATTCATTATTTCAGCTGAAAAATGCTTAGTTTATGATTTATAGTCAACATTAATGTAATGTCCCAAACAAGCGTTTTCAGCCCGAGTGGAGCACATTTTGACTGTTTTTTTAAAAACATCATTGTACATTGAAATTTCTGCTTGCGTATGCTTTAGAAGCAAGAATTAAGAGGACTACATTCATTATTTCAGCTGAAAAATGCTTAGTTTATGATTTATAGTCAACATTAATGTCATGTCCCAAACAAGCGTTTTCAGCCCGAGTGGAGCACATTTTGACTGTTTTTTTAAAAACATCATTGTACATTGAAATTTCTGCTTGCGTATGCTTTAGAAGCAAGAATTAAGAGGACTACATTCATTATTTCAGCTGAAAAATGCTTAGTTTATGATTTATAGTCAACATTAATGAAATGTTCCAAACAAGCGTTTTCAGCCCGAGTGGAGCACATTTTGACTGTTTTTTTAAAAACATCATTGTACATTGAAATTTCTGCTTGCGTATGCTTGAGAAGCAAGAATTAAGAGGACTACATTCATTATTTCAGCTGAAAAATGCTTAGTTTTTGATTTATAGTCAACATTAATGAAATGTCCCCAACAGCGTTTTCAGCCCGAGTGGAGCACATTTTGACTGTTTTTTTTAAAAACATCATTGTACATTGAAATTTCTGCTTGCGTATGCTTTAGAAGCAAGAATTAAGAGGACTACATTCATTATTTCAGCTGAAAAATGCTTAGTTTATGATTTATAGTCAACATTAATGAAATGTTCCAAACAAGCGTTTTCAGCCCGAGTGGAGCACATTTTGACCCTTTTTTTAAAAACATCATTGTACATTGAAATTTCTGCTTGCGTATGCTTTAGAAGCAAGAATTAAGAGGACTACATTCATTATTTCAGCTGAAAAATGCTTAGTTTATGATTTATAGTTAACATTAATGTCATGTCCCAAACAAGCGTTTTCAGCCCGAGTGGAGCACATTTTGACTGTTTTTTTAAAAACATCATTGTACATTGAAATTTCTGCTTGCGTATGCTTTAGAAGCGAGAATTAAGAGGACTACATTCATTATTTCAGCTGAAAAATGCTTAGTTTATGATTTATAGTCAACATTAATGAAATGTTCCAAACAAGCGTTTTCAGCCCGAGTGGAGCACATTTTGACCCTTTTTTTAAAAACATCATTGTACATTGAAATTTCTGCTTGCGTATGCTTTAGAAGCAAGAATTAAGAGGACTACATTCATTATTTCAGCTGAAAAATGCTTAGTTTATGATTTATAGTCAACATTAATGTCATGTCCCAAACAAGCGTTTTCAGCCCGAGTGGAGCACATTTTGACTGTTTTTTTAAAAACATCATTGTACATTGAAATTTCTGCTTGCGTATGCTTTAGAAGCAAGAATTAAGAGGACTACATTCATTATTTCAGCTGAAAAATGCTTAGTTTATGATTTATAGTCAACATTAATGAAATGTTCCAAACAAGCGTTTTCAGCCCGAGTGGAGCACATTTTGACCCTTTTTTTAATAACATCATTGTACATTGAAATTTCTGCTTGCGTATGCTTTAGAAGCAAGAATTAAGAGGACTACATTCATTATTTCAGCTGAAAAATGCTTAGTTTATGATTTATAGTCAACATTAATGTCATGTCCCAAACAAGCGTTTTCAGCCCGAGTGGAGCACATTTTGACTGTTTTTTTAAAAACATCATTGTACATTGAAATTTCTGCTTGCGTATGCTTTAGAAGCAAGAATTAAGAGGACTACATTCATTATTTCAGCTGAAAAATGCTTAGTTTATGATTTATAGTCAACATTAAGGAAATGTTCCAAACAAGCGTTTTCAGCCCGAGTGGAGCACATTTTGACCCTTTTTTTAAAAACATCATTGTACATTGAAATTTCTGCTTGCGTATGCTTTAGAAGCAAGAATTAAGAGGACTACATTCATTATTTCAGCTGAAAAATGCTTAGTTTATGATTTATAGTCAACATTAATGTCATGTCCCAAACAAGCGTTTTCAGCCCGAGTGGAGCACATTTTGACTGTTTTTTTAAAAACATCATTGTACATTGAAATTTCTGCTTGCGTATGCTTTAGAAGCAAGAATTAAGAGGACTACATTCATTATTTCAGCTGAAAAATGCTTAGTTTATGATTTATAGTCAACATTAAGGAAATGTTCCGAACAAGCGTTTTCAGCCCGAGTGGAGCACATTTTGACCGTTTTTTAAAAAACATCATTGTACATTGAAATTTCTGTTTGCGTATGCTTTAGAAGCAAGAATTAAGAGGACTACATTCATTATTTCAGCTGAAAAATGCTTAGTTTATGATTTATAGTCAACATTAATGTAATGTCCCAAACAAGCGTTTTCAGCCCGAGTGGAGCACATTTTGACCGTTTTTTTAAAAACATCATTGTACATTGAAATTTCTGCTTGCGTATGCTTTAGAAGCAAGAATTAAGAGGACTACATTCATTATTTCAGCTGAAAAATGCTTAGTTTATGATTTATAGTCAACATTAATGAAATGTCCCCAACAGCGTTTTCAGCCCGAGTGGAGCACATTTTGACTGTTTTTTTAAAAACATCATTGTACATTGAAATTTCTGCTTGCGTATGCTTTAGAAGCAAGAATTAAGAGGACTACATTCATTATTTCAGCTGAAAAATGCTTAGTTTTTGATTTATAGTCAACATTAATGAAATGTCCCCAACAGCGTTTTCAGCCCGAGTGGAGCACATTTTGACTGTTTTTTTTAAAAACATCATTGTACATTGAAATTTCTGCTTGCGTATGCTTTAGAAGCAAGAATTAAGAGGACTACATTCATTATTTCAGCTGAAAAATGCTTAGTTTATGATTTATAGTCAACATTAATGAAATGTTCCAAACGAGCGTTTTCAGCCCGAGTGGAGCACATTTTGACCCTTTTTTTAAAAACATCATTGTACATTGAAATTTCTGCTTGCGTATGCTTTAGAAGCAAGAATTAAGAGGACTACATTCATTATTTCAGCTGAAAAATGCTTAGTTTATGATTTATAGTTAACATTAATGTCATGTCCCAAACAAGCGTTTTCAGCCCGAGTGGAGCACATTTTGACTGTTTTTTTAAAAACATCATTGTACATTGAAATTTCTGCTTGCGTATGCTTTAGAAGCGAGAATTAAGAGGACTACATTCATTATTTCAGCTGAAAAATGCTTAGTTTATGATTTATAGTCAACATTAATGAAATGTTCCAAACAAGCGTTTTCAGCCCGAGTGGAGCACATTTTGACCCTTTTTTTAAAAACATCATTGTACATTGAAATTTCTGCTTGCGTATGCTTTAGAAGCAAGAATTAAGAGGACTACATTCATTATTTCAGCTGAAAAATGCTTAGTTTATGATTTATAGTCAACATTAATGTCATGTCCCAAACAAGCGTTTTCAGCCCGAGTGGAGCACATTTTGACTGTTTTTTTAAAACATCATTGTACATTAAAATTTCTGCTTGCTTATGCTTTAGAAGCAACAATTAAGAGGACTACATTCATTATTTCAGCTGAAAAATGCTTAGTTTATGATTTATAGTCAACATTAATGAAATGTCCCCAACAGCGTTTTCAGCCCGAGTGGAGCACATTTTGACTGTTTTTTTAAAAACATCATTGTACATTGAAATTTCTGCTTGCGTATGCTTTAGAAGCAAGAATTAAGAGGACTACATTCATTATTTCAGCTGAAAAATGCTTAGTTTTTGATTTATAGTCAACATTAATGAAATGTCCCCAACAGCGTTTTCAGCCCGAGTGGAGCACATTTTGACTGTTTTTTTTAAAAACATCATTGTACATTGAAATTTCTGCTTGCGTATGCTTTAGAAGCAAGAATTAAGAGGACTACATTCATTATTTCAGCTGAAAAATGCTTAGTTTATGATTTATAGTCAACATTAATGAAATGTTCCAAACAAGCGTTTTCAGCCCGAGTGGAGCACATTTTGACCGTTTTTTTAAAAAGATCATTGTACTTTGAAATTTCTGCTTGCGTATGCTTTAGAAGCAAGAATTAAGAGGACTACATTCATTATTTCAGCTGAAAAATGCTTAGTTTATGATTTATAGTCAACATTAATGTCATGTCCCAAACAAGCGTTTTCAGCCCGAGTGGAGCACATTTTGACTGTTTTTTTAAAAACATCATTGTACATTGAAATTTCTGCTTGCGTATGCTTTAGAAGCAAGAATTAAGAGGACTACATTCATTATTTCAGCTGAAAAATGCTTAGTTTATGATTTATAGTCAACATTAAGGAAATGTTACAAACAAGCGTTTTCAGCCCGAGTGGAGCACATTTTGACCCTTTTTTTAAAAACATCATTGTACATTGAAATTTCTGCTTGCGTATGCTTTAGAAGCAAGAATTAAGAGGACTACATTCATTATTTCAGCTGAAAAATGCTTAGTTTATGATTTATAGTCAACATTAATGTCATGTCCCAAACAAGCGTTTTCAGCCCGAGTGGAGCACATTTTGACTGTTTTTTTAAAAACATCATTGTACATTGAAATTTCTGCTTGCGTATGCTTTAGAAGCAAGAATTAAGAGGACTACATTCATTATTTCAGCTGAAAAATGCTTAGTTTTTGATTTGTAGTCAACATTAATGAAATGTCCCCAACAGCGTTTTCAGCCCGAGTGGAGCGCATTTTGACAGTTTTTTTTAAAAACATCATTGTACATTGAAATTTCTGCTTGCGTATGCTTTAGAAGCAAGAATTAAGAGGACTACATTCATTATTTCAGCTGAAAAATGCTTAGTTTATGATTTATAGTCAACATTAAGGAAATGTTCCGAACAAGCGTTTTCAGCCCGAGTGGAGCACATTTTGACCGTTTTTTAAAAAACATCATTGTACATTGAAATTTCTTTTTGCGTATGCTTTAGAAGCAAGAATTAAGAGGACTACATTCATTATTTCAGCTGAAAAAGGCTTAGTTTATGATTTATAGTCAACATTAATGTAATGTCCCAAACAAGCGTTTTCAGCCCGAGTGGAGCACATTTTGACTGTTTTTTTAAAAACATCATTGTACATTGAAATTTCTGCTTGCGTATGCTTTAGAAGCAAGAATTAAGAGGACTACATTCATTATTTCAGCTGAAAAATGCTTAGTTTATGATTTATAGTCAACATTAATGTCATGTCCCAAACAAGCGTTTTCAGCCCGAGTGGAGCACATTTTGACTGTTTTTTTAAAAACATCATTGTACATTGAAATTTCTGCTTGCGTATGCTTTAGAAGCAAGAATTAAGAGGACTACATTCATTATTTCAGCTGAAAAATGCTTAGTTTATGATTTATAGTCAACATTAATGAAATGTTCCAAACAAGCGTTTTCAGCCCGAGTGGAGCACATTTTGACCCTTTTTTTAAAAACATCATTGTACATAGAAATTTCTGCTTGCGTATGCTTTAGAAGCAAGAATTAAGAGGACTACATTCATTATTTCAGCTGAAAAATGCTTAGTTTTTGATTTGTAGTCAACATTAATGAAATGTCCCCAACAGCGTTTTCAGCCCGAGTGGAGCGCATTTTGACTGTTTTTTTTAAAAACATCATTGTACATTGAAATTTCTGCTTGCGTATGCTTTAGAAGCAAGAATTAAGAGGACTACATTCATTATTTCAGCTGAAAAATGCTTAGTTTATGATTTATAGTCAACATTAAGGAAATGTTCCGAACAAGCGTTTTCAGCCCGAGTGGAGCACATTTTGACCGTTTTTTAAAAAACATCATTGTACATTGAAATTTCTGTTTGCGTATGCTTTAGAAGCAAGAATTAAGAGGACTACATTCATTATTTCAGCTGAAAAATGCTTAGTTTATGATTTATAGTCAACATTATTGTAATGTCCCAAACAAGCGTTTTCAGCCCGAGTGGAGCACATTTTGACCGTTTTTTTAAAAACATCATTGTACATTGAAATTTCTGCTTGCTTATGCTTTAGAAGCAAGAATTAAGAGGACTACATTCATTATTTCAGCTGAAAAATGCTTAGTTTATGATTTATAGTCAACATTAATGAAATGTCCCCAACAGCATTTTCAGCCCGAGTGGAGCACATTTTGACTGTTTTTTTAAAAACATCATTGTACATTGAAATTTCTGCTTGCGAATGCTTTAGAAGCAAGAATTAAGAGGACTACATTCATTATTTCAGCTGAAAAATGCTTAGTTTTTGATTTGTAGTCAACATTAATGAAATGTCCCCAACAGCGTTTTCAGCCCGAGTGGAGCACATTTTGACTGTTTTTTTAAAAACATCATTGTACATTGAAATTTCTGCTTGCGTATGCTTTAGAAGCAAGAATTAAGAGGACTACATTCATTATTTCAGCTGAAAAATGCTTAGTTTATGATTTATAGTCAACATTAAGGAAATGTTCCAAACAAGCGTTTTCAGCCCGAGTGGAGCACATTTTGACCCTTTTTTTAAAAACATCATTGTACATTGAAATTTCTGCTTGCGTATGCTTTAGAAGCAAGAATTAAGAGGACTACATTCATTATTTCAGCTGAAAAATGCTTAGTTTATGATTTATAGTCAACATTAATGTCATGTCCCAAACAAGCGTTTTCAGCCCGAGTGGAGCACATTTTGACTGTTTTTTTAAAAACATCATTGTACATTGAAATTTCTGCTTGCGTATGCTTTAGAAGCAAGAATTAAGAGGACTACATTCATTATTTCAGCTGAAAAATGCTTAGTTTATGATTTATAGTCAACATTAATGAAATGTTCCAAACAAGCGTTTTCAGCCCGAGTGGAGCACATTTTGACCCTTTTTTTAAAAACATCATTGTACATTGAAATTTCTGCTTGCGTATGCTTTAGAAGCAAGAATTAAGAGGACTACATTCATTATTTCAGCTGAAAAATGCTTAGTTTATGATTTATAGTCAACATTAATGAAATGTTCCAAACAAGCGTTTTCAGCCCGAGTGGAGCACATTTTGACTGTTTTTTTAAAAACATCATTGTACATTGAAATTTCTGCTTGCGTATGCTTTAGAAGCAAGAATTAAGAGGACTACATTCATTATTTCAGCTGAAAAATGCTTAGTTTATGATTTATAGTCAACATTAATGAAATGTTCCAAACAAGCGTTTTCAGCCCGAGTGGAGCACATTTTGACCCTTTTTTTAAAAACATCATTGTACATTGAAATTTCTGCTTGCGTATGCTTTAGAAGCAAGAATTAAGAGGACTACATTCATTATTTCAGCTGAAAAATGCTTAGTTTTTGATTTGTAGTCAACATTAATGAAATGTCCCCAACAGCGTTTTCAGCCCGAGTGGAGCGCATTTTGACTGTTTTTTTTAAAAACATCATTGTACATTGAAATTTCTGCTTGCGTATGCTTTAGAAGCAAGAATTAAGAGGACTACATTCATTATTTCAGCTGAAAAATGCTTAGTTTATGATTTATAGTCAACATTAAGGAAATGTTCCGAACAAGCGTTTTCAGCCCGAGTGGAGCACATTTTGACCGTTTTTTAAAAAACATCATTGTACATTGAAATTTCTGTTTGCGTATGCTTTAGAAGCAAGAATTAAGAGGACTACATTCATTATTTCAGCTGAAAAATGCTTAGTTTATGATTTATAGTCAACATTATTGTAATGTCCCAAACAAGCGTTTTCAGCCCGAGTGGAGCACATTTTGACCGTTTTTTTAAAAACATCATTGTACATTGAAATTTCTGCTTGCTTATGCTTTAGAAGCAAGAATTAAGAGGACTACATTCATTATTTCAGCTGAAAAATGCTTAGTTTATGATTTATAGTCAACATTAATGAAATGTCCCCAACAGCATTTTCAGCCCGAGTGGAGCACATTTTGACTGTTTTTTTAAAAACATCATTGTACATTGAAATTTCTGCTTGCGAATGCTTTAGAAGCAAGAATTAAGAGGACTACATTCATTATTTCAGCTGAAAAATGCTTAGTTTTTGATTTGTAGTCAACATTAATGAAATGTCCCCAACAGCGTTTTCAGCCCGAGTGGAGCACATTTTGACTGTTTTTTTAAAAACATCATTGTACATTGAAATTTCTGCTTGCGTATGCTTTAGAAGCAAGAATTAAGAGGACTACATTCATTATTTCAGCTGAAAAATGCTTAGTTTATGATTTATAGTCAACATTAAGGAAATGTTCCAAACAAGCGTTTTCAGCCCGAGTGGAGCACATTTTGACCCTTTTTTTAAAAACATCATTGTACATTGAAATTTCTGCTTGCGTATGCTTTAGAAGCAAGAATTAAGAGGACTACATTCATTATTTCAGCTGAAAAATGCTTAGTTTATGATTTATAGTCAACATTAATGTCATGTCCCAAACAAGCGTTTTCAGCCCGAGTGGAGCACATTTTGACTGTTTTTTTAAAAACATCATTGTACATTGAAATTTCTGCTTGCGTATGCTTTAGAAGCAAGAATTAAGAGGACTACATTCATTATTTCAGCTGAAAAATGCTTAGTTTATGATTTATAGTCAACATTAATGAAATGTTCCAAACAAGCGTTTTCAGCCCGAGTGGAGCACATTTTGACCCTTTTTTTAAAAACATCATTGTACATTGAAATTTCTGCTTGCGTATGCTTTAGAAGCAAGAATTAAGAGGACTACATTCATTATTTCAGCTGAAAAATGCTTAGTTTATGATTTATAGTCAACATTAATGAAATGTTCCAAACAAGCGTTTTCAGCCCGAGTGGAGCACATTTTGACTGTTTTTTTAAAAACATCATTGTACATTGAAATTTCTGCTTGCGTATGCTTTAGAAGCAAGAATTAAGAGGACTACATTCATTATTTCAGCTGAAAAATGCTTAGTTTATGATTTATAGTCAACATTAATGAAATGTTCCAAACAAGCGTTTTCAGCCCGAGTGGAGCACATTTTGACCCTTTTTTTAAAAACATCATTGTACATTGAAATTTCTGCTTGCGTATGCTTTAGAAGCAAGAATTAAGAGGACTACATTCATTATTTCAGCTGAAAAATGCTTAGTTTTTGATTTGTAGTCAACATTAATGAAATGTCCCCAACAGCGTTTTCAGCCCGAGTGGAGCGCATTTTGACTGTTTTTTTTAAAAACATCATTGTACATTGAAATTTCTGCTTGCGTATGCTTTAGAAGCAAGAATTAAGAGGACTACATTCATTATTTCAGCTGAAAAATGCTTAGTTTATGATTTATAGTCAACATTAAGGAAATGTTCCGAACAAGCGTTTTCAGCCCGAGTGGAGCACATTTTGACCGTTTTTTAAAAAACATCATTGTACATTGAAATTTCTGTTTGCGTATGCTTTAGAAGCAAGAATTAAGAGGACTACATTCATTATTTCAGCTGAAAAATGCTTAGTTTATGATTTATAGTCAACATTAATGTAATGTCCCAAACAAGCGTTTTCAGCCCGAGTGGAGCACATTTTGACCGTTTTTTTAAAAACATCATTGTACATTGAAATTTCTGCTTGCGTATGCTTTAGAAGCAAGAATTAAGAGGACTACATTCATTATTTCAGCTGAAAAATGCTTAGTTTATGATTTATAGTCAACATTAATGAAATGTCCCCAACAGCATTTTCAGCCCGAGTGGAGCACATTTTGACTGTTTTTTTAAAAACATCATTGTACATTGAAATTTCTGCTTGCGAATGCTTAAGAAGCAAGAATTAAGAGGACTACATTCATTATTTCAGCTGAAAAATGCTTAGTTTTTGATTTGTAGTCAACATTAATGAAATGTCCCCAACAGCGTTTTCAGCCCGAGTGGAGCACATTTTGACTGTTTTTTTAAAAACATCATTGTACATTGAAATTTCTGCTTGCGTATGCTTTAGAAGCAAGAATTAAGAGGACTACATTCATTATTTCAGCTGAAAAATGCTTAGTTTATGATTTATAGTCAACATTAATGAAATGTTCCAAACAAGCGTTTTCAGCCCGAGTGGAGCACATTTTGACCCTTTTTTTAAAAACATCATTGTACATTGAAATTTCTGCTTGCGTATGCTTTAGAAGCAAGAATTAAGAGGACTACATTCATTATTTCAGCTGAAAAATGCTTAGTTTATGATTTATAGTCAACATTAA
This sequence comes from Hippichthys cyanospilos, assembly GCF_059441005.1. Lineage (NCBI taxonomy): Eukaryota > Metazoa > Chordata > Actinopteri > Syngnathiformes > Syngnathidae > Hippichthys > Hippichthys cyanospilos. The sequence continues at coordinate 472,218 of NW_028283385.1, forward strand.
TGTCATGTCCCAAACAAGCGTTTTCAGCCCGAGTGGAGCACATTTTGACTGTTTTTTTAAAAACATCATTGTACATTGAAATTTCTGCTTGCGTATAATTTAGAAGCAAGAATTAAGAGGACTACATTCATTATTTCAGCTGAAAAATGCTTAGTTTATGATTTATAGTCAACATTAAGGAAATGTTCCGAACAAGCGTTTTCAGCCCGAGTGGAGCACATTTTGACTGTTTTTTTAAAAACATCATTGTACATTGAAATCTCTGCTTGCGTATGCTTTAGAAGCGAGAATTAAGAGGACTACATTCATTATTTCAGCTGAAAAATGCTTAGTTTATGATTTATAGTCAACATTAATGTCATGTCCCAAACAAGCGTTTTCAGCCCGAGTGGAGCACATTTTGACTGTTTTTTTAAAAACATCATTGTACATTGAAATTTCTGCTTGCGTATGCTTTAGAAGCAAGAATTAAGAGGACTACATTCATTATTTCAGCTGAAAAATGCTTAGTTTTTGATTTGTAGTCAACATTAATGAAATGTCCCCAACAGCGTTTTCAGCCCGAGTGGAGCGCATTTTGACAGTTTTTTTTAAAAACATCATTGTACATTGAAATTTCTGCTTGCGTATGCTTTAGAAGCAAGAATTAAGAGGACTACATTCATTATTTCAGCTGAAAAATGCTTAGTTTATGATTTTTAGTCAACATTAAGGAAATGTTCCGAACAAGCGTTTTCAGCCCGAGTGGAGCACATTTTGACCGTTTTTTAAAAAACATCATTGTACATTGAAATTTCTTTTTGCGTATGCTTTAGAAGCAAGAATTAAGAGGACTACATTCATTATTTCAGCTGAAAAAGGCTTAGTTTATGATTTATAGTCAACATTAATGTAATGTCCCAAACAAGCGTTTTCAGCCCGAGTGGAGCACATTTTGACTGTTTTTTTAAAAACATCATTGTACATTGAAATTTCTGCTTGCGTATGCTTTAGAAGCAAGAATTAAGAGGACTACATTCATTATTTCAGCTGAAAAATGCTTAGTTTATGATTTATAGTCAACATTAATGTCATGTCCCAAACAAGCGTTTTCAGCCCGAGTGGAGCACATTTTGACTGTTTTTTTAAAAACATCATTGTACATTGAAATTTCTGCTTGCGTATGCTTTAGAAGCAAGAATTAAGAGGACTACATTCATTATTTCAGCTGAAAAATGCTTAGTTTATGATTTATAGTCAACATTAATGAAATGTTCCAAACAAGCGTTTTCAGCCCGAGTGGAGCACATTTTGACCCTTTTTTTAAAAACATCATTGTACATAGAAATTTCTGCTTGCGTATGCTTTAGAAGCAAGAATTAAGAGGACTACATTCATTATTTCAGCTGAAAAATGCTTAGTTTTTGATTTGTAGTCAACATTAATGAAATGTCCCCAACAGCGTTTTCAGCCCGAGTGGAGCGCATTTTGACTGTTTTTTTTAAAAACATCATTGTACATTGAAATTTCTGCTTGCGTATGCTTTAGAAGCAAGAATTAAGAGGACTACATTCATTATTTCAGCTGAAAAATGCTTAGTTTATGATTTATAGTCAACATTAAGGAAATGTTCCGAACAAGCGTTTTCAGCCCGAGTGGAGCACATTTTGACCGTTTTTTAAAAAACATCATTGTACATTGAAATTTCTGTTTGCGTATGCTTTAGAAGCAAGAATTAAGAGGACTACATTCATTATTTCAGCTGAAAAATGCTTAGTTTATGATTTATAGTCAACATTATTGTAATGTCCCAAACAAGCGTTTTCAGCCCGAGTGGAGCACATTTTGACCGTTTTTTTAAAAACATCATTGTACATTGAAATTTCTGCTTGCTTATGCTTTAGAAGCAAGAATTAAGAGGACTACATTCATTATTTCAGCTGAAAAATGCTTAGTTTATGATTTATAGTCAACATTAATGAAATGTCCCCAACAGCATTTTCAGCCCGAGTGGAGCACATTTTGACTGTTTTTTTAAAAACATCATTGTACATTGAAATTTCTGCTTGCGAATGCTTTAGAAGCAAGAATTAAGAGGACTACATTCATTATTTCAGCTGAAAAATGCTTAGTTTTTGATTTGTAGTCAACATTAATGAAATGTCCCCAACAGCGTTTTCAGCCCGAGTGGAGCACATTTTGACTGTTTTTTTAAAAACATCATTGTACATTGAAATTTCTGCTTGCGTATGCTTTAGAAGCAAGAATTAAGAGGACTACATTCATTATTTCAGCTGAAAAATGCTTAGTTTATGATTTATAGTCAACATTAAGGAAATGTTCCAAACAAGCGTTTTCAGCCCGAGTGGAGCACATTTTGACCCTTTTTTTAAAAACATCATTGTACATTGAAATTTCTGCTTGCGTATGCTTTAGAAGCAAGAATTAAGAGGACTACATTCATTATTTCAGCTGAAAAATGCTTAGTTTATGATTTATAGTCAACATTAATGTCATGTCCCAAACAAGCGTTTTCAGCCCGAGTGGAGCACATTTTGACTGTTTTTTTAAAAACATCATTGTACATTGAAATTTCTGCTTGCGTATGCTTTAGAAGCAAGAATTAAGAGGACTACATTCATTATTTCAGCTGAAAAATGCTTAGTTTATGATTTATAGTCAACATTAATGAAATGTTCCAAACAAGCGTTTTCAGCCCGAGTGGAGCACATTTTGACCCTTTTTTTAAAAACATCATTGTACATTGAAATTTCTGCTTGCGTATGCTTTAGAAGCAAGAATTAAGAGGACTACATTCATTATTTCAGCTGAAAAATGCTTAGTTTATGATTTATAGTCAACATTAATGAAATGTTCCAAACAAGCGTTTTCAGCCCGAGTGGAGCACATTTTGACTGTTTTTTTAAAAACATCATTGTACATTGAAATTTCTGCTTGCGTATGCTTTAGAAGCAAGAATTAAGAGGACTACATTCATTATTTCAGCTGAAAAATGCTTAGTTTATGATTTATAGTCAACATTAATGAAATGTTCCAAACAAGCGTTTTCAGCCCGAGTGGAGCACATTTTGACCCTTTTTTTAAAAACATCATTGTACATTGAAATTTCTGCTTGCGTATGCTTTAGAAGCAAGAATTAAGAGGACTACATTCATTATTTCAGCTGAAAAATGCTTAGTTTTTGATTTGTAGTCAACATTAATGAAATGTCCCCAACAGCGTTTTCAGCCCGAGTGGAGCGCATTTTGACTGTTTTTTTTAAAAACATCATTGTACATTGAAATTTCTGCTTGCGTATGCTTTAGAAGCAAGAATTAAGAGGACTACATTCATTATTTCAGCTGAAAAATGCTTAGTTTATGATTTATAGTCAACATTAAGGAAATGTTCCGAACAAGCGTTTTCAGCCCGAGTGGAGCACATTTTGACCGTTTTTTAAAAAACATCATTGTACATTGAAATTTCTGTTTGCGTATGCTTTAGAAGCAAGAATTAAGAGGACTACATTCATTATTTCAGCTGAAAAATGCTTAGTTTATGATTTATAGTCAACATTAATGTAATGTCCCAAACAAGCGTTTTCAGCCCGAGTGGAGCACATTTTGACCGTTTTTTTAAAAACATCATTGTACATTGAAATTTCTGCTTGCGTATGCTTTAGAAGCAAGAATTAAGAGGACTACATTCATTATTTCAGCTGAAAAATGCTTAGTTTATGATTTATAGTCAACATTAATGAAATGTCCCCAACAGCATTTTCAGCCCGAGTGGAGCACATTTTGACTGTTTTTTTAAAAACATCATTGTACATTGAAATTTCTGCTTGCGAATGCTTAAGAAGCAAGAATTAAGAGGACTACATTCATTATTTCAGCTGAAAAATGCTTAGTTTTTGATTTGTAGTCAACATTAATGAAATGTCCCCAACAGCGTTTTCAGCCCGAGTGGAGCACATTTTGACTGTTTTTTTAAAAACATCATTGTACATTGAAATTTCTGCTTGCGTATGCTTTAGAAGCAAGAATTAAGAGGACTACATTCATTATTTCAGCTGAAAAATGCTTAGTTTATGATTTATAGTCAACATTAAGGAAATGTTCCAAACAAGCGTTTTCAGCCCGAGTGGAGCACATTTTGACCCTTTTTTTAAAAACATCATTGTACATTGAAATTTCTGCTTGCGTATGCTTTAGAAGCAAGAATTAAGAGGACTACATTCATTATTTCAGCTGAAAAATGCTTAGTTTATGATTTATAGTCAACATTAATGTCATGTCCCAAACAAGCGTTTTCAGCCCGAGTGGAGCACATTTTGACTGTTTTTTTAAAAACATCATTGTACATTGAAATTTCTGCTTGCGTATAATTTAGAAGCAAGAATTAAGAGGACTACATTCATTATTTCAGCTGAAAAATGCTTAGTTTATGATTTATAGTCAACATTAAGGAAATGTTCCGAACAAGCGTTTTCAGCCCGAGTGGAGCACATTTTGACCGTTTTTTAAAAAACATCATTGTACATTGAAATTTCTGTTTGCGTATGCTTTAGAAGCAAGAATTAAGAGGACTACATTCATTATTTCAGCTGAAAAATGCTTAGTTTATGATTTATAGTCAACATTAATGTAATGTCCCAAACAAGCGTTTTCAGCCCGAGTGGAGCACATTTTGACCGTTTTTTTAAAAACATCATTGTACATTGAAATTTCTGCTTGCGTATGCTTTAGAAGCAAGAATTAAGAGGACTACATTCATTATTTCAGCTGAAAAATGCTTAGTTTATGATTTATAGTCAACATTAATGAAATGTCCCCAACAGCATTTTCAGCCCGAGTGGAGCACATTTTGACTGTTTTTTTAAAAACATCATTGTACATTGAAATTTCTGCTTGCGAATGCTTAAGAAGCAAGAATTAAGAGGACTACATTCATTATTTCAGCTGAAAAATGCTTAGTTTTTGATTTGTAGTCAACATTAATGAAATGTCCCCAACAGCGTTTTCAGCCCGAGTGGAGCACATTTTGACTGTTTTTTTAAAAACATCATTGTACATTGAAATTTCTGCTTGCGTATGCTTTAGAAGCAAGAATTAAGAGGACTACATTCATTATTTCAGCTGAAAAATGCTTAGTTTATGATTTATAGTCAACATTAAGGAAATGTTCCAAACAAGCGTTTTCAGCCCGAGTGGAGCACATTTTGACCCTTTTTTTAAAAACATCATTGTACATTGAAATTTCTGCTTGCGTATGCTTTAGAAGCAAGAATTAAGAGGACTACATTCATTATTTCAGCTGAAAAATGCTTAGTTTATGATTTATAGTCAACATTAATGTCATGTCCCAAACAAGCGTTTTCAGCCCGAGTGGAGCACATTTTGACTGTTTTTTTAAAAACATCATTGTACATTGAAATTTCTGCTTGCGTATAATTTAGAAGCAAGAATTAAGAGGACTACATTCATTATTTCAGCTGAAAAATGCTTAGTTTATGATTTATAGTCAACATTAAGGAAATGTTCCGAACAAGCGTTTTCAGCCCGAGTGGAGCACATTTTGACTGTTTTTTTAAAAACATCATTGTACATTGAAATCTCTGCTTGCGTATGCTTTAGAAGCGAGAATTAAGAGGACTACATTCATTATTTCAGCTGAAAAATGCTTAGTTTATGATTTATAGTCAACATTAATGTCATGTCCCAAACAAGCGTTTTCAGCCCGAGTGGAGCACATTTTGACTGTTTTTTTAAAAACATCATTGTACATTGAAATTTCTGCTTGCGTATGCTTTAGAAGCAAGAATTAAGAGGACTACATTCATTATTTCAGCTGAAAAATGCTTAGTTTTTGATTTGTAGTCAACATTAATGAAATGTCCCCAACAGCGTTTTCAGCCCGAGTGGAGCGCATTTTGACAGTTTTTTTTAAAAACATCATTGTACATTGAAATTTCTGCTTGCGTATGCTTTAGAAGCAAGAATTAAGAGGACTACATTCATTATTTCAGCTGAAAAATGCTTAGTTTATGATTTTTAGTCAACATTAAGGAAATGTTCCGAACAAGCGTTTTCAGCCCGAGTGGAGCACATTTTGACCGTTTTTTAAAAAACATCATTGTACATTGAAATTTCTTTTTGCGTATGCTTTAGAAGCAAGAATTAAGAGGACTACATTCATTATTTCAGCTGAAAAAGGCTTAGTTTATGATTTATAGTCAACATTAATGTAATGTCCCAAACAAGCGTTTTCAGCCCGAGTGGAGCACATTTTGACTGTTTTTTTAAAAACATCATTGTACATTGAAATTTCTGCTTGCGTATGCTTTAGAAGCAAGAATTAAGAGGACTACATTCATTATTTCAGCTGAAAAATGCTTAGTTTATGATTTATAGTCAACATTAATGTCATGTCCCAAACAAGCGTTTTCAGCCCGAGTGGAGCACATTTTGACTGTTTTTTTAAAAACATCATTGTACATTGAAATTTCTGCTTGCGTATGCTTTAGAAGCAAGAATTAAGAGGACTACATTCATTATTTCAGCTGAAAAATGCTTAGTTTATGATTTATAGTCAACATTAATGAAATGTTCCAAACAAGCGTTTTCAGCCCGAGTGGAGCACATTTTGACCCTTTTTTTAAAAACATCATTGTACATAGAAATTTCTGCTTGCGTATGCTTTAGAAGCAAGAATTAAGAGGACTACATTCATTATTTCAGCTGAAAAATGCTTAGTTTTTGATTTGTAGTCAACATTAATGAAATGTCCCCAACAGCGTTTTCAGCCCGAGTGGAGCGCATTTTGACTGTTTTTTTTAAAAACATCATTGTACATTGAAATTTCTGCTTGCGTATGCTTTAGAAGCAAGAATTAAGAGGACTACATTCATTATTTCAGCTGAAAAATGCTTAGTTTATGATTTATAGTCAACATTAAGGAAATGTTCCGAACAAGCGTTTTCAGCCCGAGTGGAGCACATTTTGACCGTTTTTTAAAAAACATCATTGTACATTGAAATTTCTGTTTGCGTATGCTTTAGAAGCAAGAATTAAGAGGACTACATTCATTATTTCAGCTGAAAAATGCTTAGTTTATGATTTATAGTCAACATTATTGTAATGTCCCAAACAAGCGTTTTCAGCCCGAGTGGAGCACATTTTGACCGTTTTTTTAAAAACATCATTGTACATTGAAATTTCTGCTTGCTTATGCTTTAGAAGCAAGAATTAAGAGGACTACATTCATTATTTCAGCTGAAAAATGCTTAGTTTATGATTTATAGTCAACATTAATGAAATGTCCCCAACAGCATTTTCAGCCCGAGTGGAGCACATTTTGACTGTTTTTTTAAAAACATCATTGTACATTGAAATTTCTGCTTGCGAATGCTTTAGAAGCAAGAATTAAGAGGACTACATTCATTATTTCAGCTGAAAAATGCTTAGTTTTTGATTTGTAGTCAACATTAATGAAATGTCCCCAACAGCGTTTTCAGCCCGAGTGGAGCACATTTTGACTGTTTTTTTAAAAACATCATTGTACATTGAAATTTCTGCTTGCGTATGCTTTAGAAGCAAGAATTAAGAGGACTACATTCATTATTTCAGCTGAAAAATGCTTAGTTTATGATTTATAGTCAACATTAAGGAAATGTTCCAAACAAGCGTTTTCAGCCCGAGTGGAGCACATTTTGACCCTTTTTTTAAAAACATCATTGTACATTGAAATTTCTGCTTGCGTATGCTTTAGAAGCAAGAATTAAGAGGACTACATTCATTATTTCAGCTGAAAAATGCTTAGTTTATGATTTATAGTCAACATTAATGTCATGTCCCAAACAAGCGTTTTCAGCCCGAGTGGAGCACATTTTGACTGTTTTTTTAAAAACATCATTGTACATTGAAATTTCTGCTTGCGTATGCTTTAGAAGCAAGAATTAAGAGGACTACATTCATTATTTCAGCTGAAAAATGCTTAGTTTATGATTTATAGTCAACATTAATGAAATGTTCCAAACAAGCGTTTTCAGCCCGAGTGGAGCACATTTTGACCCTTTTTTTAAAAACATCATTGTACATTGAAATTTCTGCTTGCGTATGCTTTAGAAGCAAGAATTAAGAGGACTACATTCATTATTTCAGCTGAAAAATGCTTAGTTTATGATTTATAGTCAACATTAATGAAATGTTCCAAACAAGCGTTTTCAGCCCGAGTGGAGCACATTTTGACTGTTTTTTTAAAAACATCATTGTACATTGAAATTTCTGCTTGCGTATGCTTTAGAAGCAAGAATTAAGAGGACTACATTCATTATTTCAGCTGAAAAATGCTTAGTTTATGATTTATAGTCAACATTAATGAAATGTTCCAAACAAGCGTTTTCAGCCCGAGTGGAGCACATTTTGACCCTTTTTTTAAAAACATCATTGTACATTGAAATTTCTGCTTGCGTATGCTTTAGAAGCAAGAATTAAGAGGACTACATTCATTATTTCAGCTGAAAAATGCTTAGTTTTTGATTTGTAGTCAACATTAATGAAATGTCCCCAACAGCGTTTTCAGCCCGAGTGGAGCGCATTTTGACTGTTTTTTTTAAAAACATCATTGTACATTGAAATTTCTGCTTGCGTATGCTTTAGAAGCAAGAATTAAGAGGACTACATTCATTATTTCAGCTGAAAAATGCTTAGTTTATGATTTATAGTCAACATTAAGGAAATGTTCCGAACAAGCGTTTTCAGCCCGAGTGGAGCACATTTTGACCGTTTTTTAAAAAACATCATTGTACATTGAAATTTCTGTTTGCGTATGCTTTAGAAGCAAGAATTAAGAGGACTACATTCATTATTTCAGCTGAAAAATGCTTAGTTTATGATTTATAGTCAACATTAATGTAATGTCCCAAACAAGCGTTTTCAGCCCGAGTGGAGCACATTTTGACCGTTTTTTTAAAAACATCATTGTACATTGAAATTTCTGCTTGCGTATGCTTTAGAAGCAAGAATTAAGAGGACTACATTCATTATTTCAGCTGAAAAATGCTTAGTTTATGATTTATAGTCAACATTAATGAAATGTCCCCAACAGCATTTTCAGCCCGAGTGGAGCACATTTTGACTGTTTTTTTAAAAACATCATTGTACATTGAAATTTCTGCTTGCGAATGCTTAAGAAGCAAGAATTAAGAGGACTACATTCATTATTTCAGCTGAAAAATGCTTAGTTTTTGATTTGTAGTCAACATTAATGAAATGTCCCCAACAGCGTTTTCAGCCCGAGTGGAGCACATTTTGACTGTTTTTTTAAAAACATCATTGTACATTGAAATTTCTGCTTGCGTATGCTTTAGAAGCAAGAATTAAGAGGACTACATTCATTATTTCAGCTGAAAAATGCTTAGTTTATGATTTATAGTCAACATTAAGGAAATGTTCCAAACAAGCGTTTTCAGCCCGAGTGGAGCACATTTTGACCCTTTTTTTAAAAACATCATTGTACATTGAAATTTCTGCTTGCGTATGCTTTAGAAGCAAGAATTAAGAGGACTACATTCATTATTTCAGCTGAAAAATGCTTAGTTTATGATTTATAGTCAACATTAATGTCATGTCCCAAACAAGCGTTTTCAGCCCGAGTGGAGCACATTTTGACTGTTTTTTTAAAAACATCATTGTACATTGAAATTTCTGCTTGCGTATAATTTAGAAGCAAGAATTAAGAGGACTACATTCATTATTTCAGCTGAAAAATGCTTAGTTTATGATTTATAGTCAACATTAAGGAAATGTTCCGAACAAGCGTTTTCAGCCCGAGTGGAGCACATTTTGACCGTTTTTTAAAAAACATCATTGTACATTGAAATTTCTGTTTGCGTATGCTTTAGAAGCAAGAATTAAGAGGACTACATTCATTATTTCAGCTGAAAAATGCTTAGTTTATGATTTATAGTCAACATTAATGTAATGTCCCAAACAAGCGTTTTCAGCCCGAGTGGAGCACATTTTGACCGTTTTTTTAAAAACATCATTGTACATTGAAATTTCTGCTTGCGTATGCTTTAGAAGCAAGAATTAAGAGGACTACATTCATTATTTCAGCTGAAAAATGCTTAGTTTATGATTTATAGTCAACATTAATGAAATGTCCCCAACAGCGTTTTCAGCCCGAGTGGAGCACATTTTGACTGTTTTTTTAAAAACATCATTGTACATTGAAATTTCTGCTTGCGTATGCTTTAGAAGCAAGAATTAAGAGGACTACATTCATTATTTCAGCTGAAAAATGCTTAGTTTTTGATTTATAGTCAACATTAATGAAATGTCCCCAACAGCGTTTTCAGCCCGAGTGGAGCACATTTTGACTGTTTTTTTTAAAAACATCATTGTACATTGAAATTTCTGCTTGCGTATGCTTTAGAAGCAAGAATTAAGAGGACTACATTCATTATTTCAGCTGAAAAATGCTTAGTTTATGATTTATAGTCAACATTAATGAAATGTTCCAAACAAGCGTTTTCAGCCCGAGTGGAGCACATTTTGACCCTTTTTTTAAAAACATCATTGTACATTGAAATTTCTGCTTGCGTATGCTTTAGAAGCAAGAATTAAGAGGACTACATTCATTATTTCAGCTGAAAAATGCTTAGTTTATGATTTATAGTTAACATTAATGTCATGTCCCAAACAAGCGTTTTCAGCCCGAGTGGAGCACATTTTGACTGTTTTTTTAAAAACATCATTGTACATTGAAATCTCTGCTTGCGTATGCTTTAGAAGCGAGAATTAAGAGGACTACATTCATTATTTCAGCTGAAAAATGCTTAGTTTATGATTTATAGTCAACATTAATGAAATGTTCCAAACAAGCGTTTTCAGCCCGAGTGGAGCACATTTTGACATTTTTTTTAAAAACATCATTGTACATTGAAATTTCTGCTTGCGTATGCTTTAGAAGCAAGAATTAAGAGGACTACATTCATTATTTCAGCTGAAAAATGCTTAGTTTATGATTTATAGTCAACATTAATGTCATGTCCCAAACAAGCGTTTTCAGCCCGAGTGGAGCACATTTTGACTGTTTTTTTAAAACATCATTGTACATTAAAATTTCTGCTTGCTTATGCTTTAGAAGCAAGAATTAAGAGGACTACATTCATTATTTCAGCTGAAAAATGCTTAGTTTATGATTTATAGTCAACATTAATGAAATGTCCCCAACAGCGTTTTCAGCCCGAGTGGAGCACATTTTGACTGTTTTTTTAAAAACATCATTGTACATTGAAATTTCTGCTTGCGTATGCTTTAGAAGCAAGAATTAAGAGGACTACATTCATTATTTCAGCTGAAAAATGCTTAGTTTTTGATTTATAGTCAACATTAATGAAATGTCCCCAACAGCGTTTTCAGCCCGAGTGGAGCACATTTTGACTGTTTTTTTTAAAAACATCATTGTACATTGAAATTTCTGCTTGCGTATGCTTTAGAAGCAAGAATTAAGAGGACTACATTCATTATTTCAGCTGAAAAATGCTTAGTTTATGATTTATAGTCAACATTAATGAAATGTTCCAAACAAGCGTTTTCAGCCCGAGTGGAGCACATTTTGACCGTTTTTTTAAAAAGATCATTGTACTTTGAAATTTCTGCTTGCGTATGCTTTAGAAGCAAGAATTAAGAGGACTACATTCATTATTTCAGCTGAAAAATGCTTAGTTTATGATTTATAGTCAACATTAATGTCATGTCCCAAACAAGCGTTTTCAGCCCGAGTGGAGCACATTTTGACTGTTTTTTTAAAAACATCATTGTACATTGAAATTTCTGCTTGCGTATGCTTTAGAAGCAAGAATTAAGAGGACTACATTCATTATTTCAGCTGAAAAATGCTTAGTTTATGATTTATAGTCAACATTAAGGAAATGTTCCAAACAAGCGTTTTCAGCCCGAGTGGAGCACATTTTGACCCTTTTTTTAAAAACATCATTGTACATTGAAATTTCTGCTTGCGTATGCTTTAGAAGCAAGAATTAAGAGGACTACATTCATTATTTCAGCTGAAAAATGCTTAGTTTATGATTTATAGTCAACATTAATGTCATGTCCCAAACAAGCGTTTTCAGCCCGAGTGGAGCACATTTTGACTGTTTTTTTAAAAACATCATTGTACATTGAAATTTCTGCTTGCGTATGCTTTAGAAGCAAGAATTAAGAGGACTACATTCATTATTTCAGCTGAAAAATGCTTAGTTTATGATTTATAGTCAACATTAATGTCATGTCCCAAACAAGCGTTTTCAGCCCGAGTGGAGCACATTTTGACTGTTTTTTTAAAAACATCATTGTACATTGAAATTTCTGCTTGCGTATGCTTTAGAAGCAAGAATTAAGAGGACTACATTCATTATTTCAGCTGAAAAATGCTTAGTTTATGATTTATAGTCAACATTAATGAAATGTTCCAAACAAGCGTTTTCAGCCCGAGTGGAGCACATTTTGACCCTTTTTTTAAAAACATCATTGTACATTGAAATTTCTGCTTGCGTATGCTTTAGAAGCAAGAATTAAGAGGACTACATTCATTATTTCAGCTGAAAAATGCTTAGTTTTTGATTTGTAGTCAACATTAATGAAATGTCCCCAACAGCGTTTTCAGCCCGAGTGGAGCGCATTTTGACAGTTTTTTTTAAAAACATCATTGTACATTGAAATTTCTGCTTGCGTATGCTTTAGAAGCAAGAATTAAGAGGACTACATTCATTATTTCAGCTGAAAAATGCTTAGTTTATGATTTATAGTCAACATTAAGGAAATGTTCCGAACAAGCGTTTTCAGCCCGAGTGGAGCACATTTTGACCGTTTTTTAAAAAACATCATTGTACATTGAAATTTCTTTTTGCGTATGCTTTAGAAGCAAGAATTAAGAGGACTACATTCATTATTTCAGCTGAAAAAGGCTTAGTTTATGATTTATAGTCAACATTAATGTAATGTCCCAAACAAGCGTTTTCAGCCCGAGTGGAGCACATTTTGACTGTTTTTTTAAAAACATCATTGTACATTGAAATTTCTGCTTGCGTATGCTTTAGAAGCAAGAATTAAGAGGACTACATTCATTATTTCAGCTGAAAAATGCTTAGTTTATGATTTATAGTCAACATTAATGTCATGTCCCAAACAAGCGTTTTCAGCCCGAGTGGAGCACATTTTGACTGTTTTTTTAAAAACATCATTGTACATTGAAATTTCTGCTTGCGTATGCTTTAGAAGCAAGAATTAAGAGGACTACATTCATTATTTCAGCTGAAAAATGCTTAGTTTATGATTTATAGTCAACATTAATGAAATGTTCCAAACAAGCGTTTTCAGCCCGAGTGGAGCACATTTTGACCCTTTTTTTAAAAACATCATTGTACATAGAAATTTCTGCTTGCGTATGCTTTAGAAGCAAGAATTAAGAGGACTACATTCATTATTTCAGCTGAAAAATGCTTAGTTTTTGATTTGTAGTCAACATTAATGAAATGTCCCCAACAGCGTTTTCAGCCCGAGTGGAGCGCATTTTGACTGTTTTTTTTAAAAACATCATTGTACATTGAAATTTCTGCTTGCGTATGCTTTAGAAGCAAGAATTAAGAGGACTACATTCATTATTTCAGCTGAAAAATGCTTAGTTTATGATTTATAGTCAACATTAAGGAAATGTTCCGAACAAGCGTTTTCAGCCCGAGTGGAGCACATTTTGACCGTTTTTTAAAAAACATCATTGTACATTGAAATTTCTGTTTGCGTATGCTTTAGAAGCAAGAATTAAGAGGACTACATTCATTATTTCAGCTGAAAAATGCTTAGTTTATGATTTATAGTCAACATTAATGTAATGTCCCAAACAAGCGTTTTCAGCCCGAGTGGAGCACATTTTGACCGTTTTTTTAAAAACATCATTGTACATTGAAATTTCTGCTTGCGTATGCTTTAGAAGCAAGAATTAAGAGGACTACATTCATTATTTCAGCTGAAAAATGCTTAGTTTATGATTTATAGTCAACATTAATGAAATGTTCCAAACAAGCGTTTTCAGCCCGAGTGGAGCACATTTTGACTGTTTTTTTAAAAACATCATTGTACATTGAAATTTCTGCTTGCGTATGCTTTAGAAGCAAGAATTAAGAGGACTACATTCATTATTTCAGCTGAAAAATGCTTAGTTTATGATTTATAGTCAACATTAATGAAATGTTCCAAACAAGCGTTTTCAGCCCGAGTGGAGCACATTTTGACCCTTTTTTTAAAAACATCATTGTACATTGAAATTTCTGCTTGCGTATGCTTTAGAAGCAAGAATTAAGAGGACTACATTCATTATTTCAGCTGAAAAATGCTTAGTTTTTGATTTGTAGTCAACATTAATGAAATGTCCCCAACAGCGTTTTCAGCCCGAGTGGAGCGCATTTTGACTGTTTTTTTTAAAAACATCATTGTACATTGAAATTTCTGCTTGCGTATGCTTTAGAAGCAAGAATTAAGAGGACTACATTCATTATTTCAGCTGAAAAATGCTTAGTTTATGATTTATAGTCAACATTAAGGAAATGTTCCGAACAAGCGTTTTCAGCCCGAGTGGAGCACATTTTGACCGTTTTTTAAAAAACATCATTGTACATTGAAATTTCTTTTTGCGTATGCTTTAGAAGCAAGAATTAAGAGGACTACATTCATTATTTCAGCTGAAAAATGCTTAGTTTATGATTTATAGTCAACATTAATGTAATGTCCCAAACAAGCGTTTTCAGCCCGAGTGGAGCACATTTTGACTGTTTTTTTAAAAACATCATTGTACATTGAAATTTCTGCTTGCGTATGCTTTAGAAGCAAGAATTAAGAGGACTACATTCATTATTTCAGCTGAAAAATGCTTAGTTTATGATTTATAGTCAACATTAATGTCATGTCCCAAACAAGCGTTTTCAGCCCGAGTGGAGCACATTTTGACTGTTTTTTTAAAAACATCATTGTACATTGAAATTTCTGCTTGCGTATGCTTTAGAAGCAAGAATTAAGAGGACTACATTCATTATTTCAGCTGAAAAATGCTTAGTTTATGATTTATAGTCAACATTAATGAAATGTTCCAAACAAGCGTTTTCAGCCCGAGTGGAGCACATTTTGACTGTTTTTTTAAAAACATCATTGTACATTGAAATTTCTGCTTGCGTATGCTTGAGAAGCAAGAATTAAGAGGACTACATTCATTATTTCAGCTGAAAAATGCTTAGTTTTTGATTTATAGTCAACATTAATGAAATGTCCCCAACAGCGTTTTCAGCCCGAGTGGAGCACATTTTGACTGTTTTTTTTAAAAACATCATTGTACATTGAAATTTCTGCTTGCGTATGCTTTAGAAGCAAGAATTAAGAGGACTACATTCATTATTTCAGCTGAAAAATGCTTAGTTTATGATTTATAGTCAACATTAATGAAATGTTCCAAACAAGCGTTTTCAGCCCGAGTGGAGCACATTTTGACCCTTTTTTTAAAAACATCATTGTACATTGAAATTTCTGCTTGCGTATGCTTTAGAAGCAAGAATTAAGAGGACTACATTCATTATTTCAGCTGAAAAATGCTTAGTTTATGATTTATAGTTAACATTAATGTCATGTCCCAAACAAGCGTTTTCAGCCCGAGTGGAGCACATTTTGACTGTTTTTTTAAAAACATCATTGTACATTGAAATTTCTGCTTGCGTATGCTTTAGAAGCGAGAATTAAGAGGACTACATTCATTATTTCAGCTGAAAAATGCTTAGTTTATGATTTATAGTCAACATTAATGAAATGTTCCAAACAAGCGTTTTCAGCCCGAGTGGAGCACATTTTGACCCTTTTTTTAAAAACATCATTGTACATTGAAATTTCTGCTTGCGTATGCTTTAGAAGCAAGAATTAAGAGGACTACATTCATTATTTCAGCTGAAAAATGCTTAGTTTATGATTTATAGTCAACATTAATGTCATGTCCCAAACAAGCGTTTTCAGCCCGAGTGGAGCACATTTTGACTGTTTTTTTAAAACATCATTGTACATTAAAATTTCTGCTTGCTTATGCTTTAGAAGCAAGAATTAAGAGGACTACATTCATTATTTCAGCTGAAAAATGCTTAGTTTATGATTTATAGTCAACATTAATGAAATGTCCCCAACAGCGTTTTCAGCCCGAGTGGAGCACATTTTGACTGTTTTTTTAAAAACATCATTGTACATTGAAATTTCTGCTTGCGTATGCTTTAGAAGCAAGAATTAAGAGGACTACATTCATTATTTCAGCTGAAAAATGCTTAGTTTTTGATTTATAGTCAACATTAATGAAATGTCCCCAACAGCGTTTTCAGCCCGAGTGGAGCACATTTTGACTGTTTTTTTTAAAAACATCATTGTACATTGAAATTTCTGCTTGCGTATGCTTTAGAAGCAAGAATTAAGAGGACTACATTCATTATTTCAGCTGAAAAATGCTTAGTTTATGATTTATAGTCAACATTAATGAAATGTTCCAAACAAGCGTTTTCAGCCCGAGTGGAGCACATTTTGACCGTTTTTTTAAAAAGATCATTGTACTTTGAAATTTCTGCTTGCGTATGCTTTAGAAGCAAGAATTAAGAGGACTACATTCATTATTTCAGCTGAAAAATGCTTAGTTTATGATTTATAGTCAACATTAATGTCATGTCCCAAACAAGCGTTTTCAGCCCGAGTGGAGCACATTTTGACTGTTTTTTTAAAAACATCATTGTACATTGAAATTTCTGCTTGCGTATGCTTTAGAAGCAAGAATTAAGAGGACTACATTCATTATTTCAGCTGAAAAATGCTTAGTTTATGATTTATAGTCAACATTAAGGAAATGTTACAAACAAGCGTTTTCAGCCCGAGTGGAGCACATTTTGACCCTTTTTTTAAAAACATCATTGTACATTGAAATTTCTGCTTGCGTATGCTTTAGAAGCAAGAATTAAGAGGACTACATTCATTATTTCAGCTGAAAAATGCTTAGTTTATGATTTATAGTCAACATTAATGTCATGTCCCAAACAAGCGTTTTCAGCCCGAGTGGAGCACATTTTGACTGTTTTTTTAAAAACATCATTGTACATTGAAATTTCTGCTTGCGTATGCTTTAGAAGCAAGAATTAAGAGGACTACATTCATTATTTCAGCTGAAAAATGCTTAGTTTTTGATTTGTAGTCAACATTAATGAAATGTCCCCAACAGCGTTTTCAGCCCGAGTGGAGCGCATTTTGACAGTTTTTTTTAAAAACATCATTGTACATTGAAATTTCTGCTTGCGTATGCTTTAGAAGCAAGAATTAAGAGGACTACATTCATTATTTCAGCTGAAAAATGCTTAGTTTATGATTTATAGTCAACATTAAGGAAATGTTCCGAACAAGCGTTTTCAGCCCGAGTGGAGCACATTTTGACCGTTTTTTAAAAAACATCATTGTACATTGAAATTTCTTTTTGCGTATGCTTTAGAAGCAAGAATTAAGAGGACTACATTCATTATTTCAGCTGAAAAAGGCTTAGTTTATGATTTATAGTCAACATTAATGTAATGTCCCAAACAAGCGTTTTCAGCCCGAGTGGAGCACATTTTGACTGTTTTTTTAAAAACATCATTGTACATTGAAATTTCTGCTTGCGTATGCTTTAGAAGCAAGAATTAAGAGGACTACATTCATTATTTCAGCTGAAAAATGCTTAGTTTATGATTTATAGTCAACATTAATGTCATGTCCCAAACAAGCGTTTTCAGCCCGAGTGGAGCACATTTTGACTGTTTTTTTAAAAACATCATTGTACATTGAAATTTCTGCTTGCGTATGCTTTAGAAGCAAGAATTAAGAGGACTACATTCATTATTTCAGCTGAAAAATGCTTAGTTTATGATTTATAGTCAACATTAATGAAATGTTCCAAACAAGCGTTTTCAGCCCGAGTGGAGCACATTTTGACCCTTTTTTTAAAAACATCATTGTACATAGAAATTTCTGCTTGCGTATGCTTTAGAAGCAAGAATTAAGAGGACTACATTCATTATTTCAGCTGAAAAATGCTTAGTTTTTGATTTGTAGTCAACATTAATGAAATGTCCCCAACAGCGTTTTCAGCCCGAGTGGAGCGCATTTTGACTGTTTTTTTTAAAAACATCATTGTACATTGAAATTTCTGCTTGCGTATGCTTTAGAAGCAAGAATTAAGAGGACTACATTCATTATTTCAGCTGAAAAATGCTTAGTTTATGATTTATAGTCAACATTAAGGAAATGTTCCGAACAAGCGTTTTCAGCCCGAGTGGAGCACATTTTGACCGTTTTTTAAAAAACATCATTGTACATTGAAATTTCTGTTTGCGTATGCTTTAGAAGCAAGAATTAAGAGGACTACATTCATTATTTCAGCTGAAAAATGCTTAGTTTATGATTTATAGTCAACATTATTGTAATGTCCCAAACAAGCGTTTTCAGCCCGAGTGGAGCACATTTTGACCGTTTTTTTAAAAACATCATTGTACATTGAAATTTCTGCTTGCTTATGCTTTAGAAGCAAGAATTAAGAGGACTACATTCATTATTTCAGCTGAAAAATGCTTAGTTTATGATTTATAGTCAACATTAATGAAATGTCCCCAACAGCATTTTCAGCCCGAGTGGAGCACATTTTGACTGTTTTTTTAAAAACATCATTGTACATTGAAATTTCTGCTTGCGAATGCTTTAGAAGCAAGAATTAAGAGGACTACATTCATTATTTCAGCTGAAAAATGCTTAGTTTTTGATTTGTAGTCAACATTAATGAAATGTCCCCAACAGCGTTTTCAGCCCGAGTGGAGCACATTTTGACTGTTTTTTTAAAAACATCATTGTACATTGAAATTTCTGCTTGCGTATGCTTTAGAAGCAAGAATTAAGAGGACTACATTCATTATTTCAGCTGAAAAATGCTTAGTTTATGATTTATAGTCAACATTAAGGAAATGTTCCAAACAAGCGTTTTCAGCCCGAGTGGAGCACATTTTGACCCTTTTTTTAAAAACATCATTGTACATTGAAATTTCTGCTTGCGTATGCTTTAGAAGCAAGAATTAAGAGGACTACATTCATTATTTCAGCTGAAAAATGCTTAGTTTATGATTTATAGTCAACATTAATGTCATGTCCCAAACAAGCGTTTTCAGCCCGAGTGGAGCACATTTTGACTGTTTTTTTAAAAACATCATTGTACATTGAAATTTCTGCTTGCGTATGCTTTAGAAGCAAGAATTAAGAGGACTACATTCATTATTTCAGCTGAAAAATGCTTAGTTTATGATTTATAGTCAACATTAATGAAATGTTCCAAACAAGCGTTTTCAGCCCGAGTGGAGCACATTTTGACCCTTTTTTTAAAAACATCATTGTACATTGAAATTTCTGCTTGCGTATGCTTTAGAAGCAAGAATTAAGAGGACTACATTCATTATTTCAGCTGAAAAATGCTTAGTTTTTGATTTGTAGTCAACATTAATGAAATGTCCCCAACAGCGTTTTCAGCCCGAGTGGAGCGCATTTTGACTGTTTTTTTTAAAAACATCATTGTACATTGAAATTTCTGCTTGCGTATGCTTTAGAAGCAAGAATTAAGAGGACTACATTCATTATTTCAGCTGAAAAATGCTTAGTTTATGATTTATAGTCAACATTAATGTCATGTCCCAAACAAGCGTTTTCAGCCCGAGTGGAGCACATTTTGACTGTTTTTTTAAAAACATCATTGTACATTGAAATTTCTGCTTGCGTATGCTTTAGAAGCAAGAATTAAGAGGACTACATTCATTATTTCAGCTGAAAAATGCTTAGTTTATGATTTATAGTCAACATTAAGGAAATGTTCCGAACAAGCGTTTTCAGCCCGAGTGGAGCACATTTTGACCGTTTTTTAAAAAACATCATTGTACATTGAAATTTCTGTTTGCGTATGCTTTAGAAGCAAGAATTAAGAGGACTACATTCATTATTTCAGCTGAAAAATGCTTAGTTTATGATTTATAGTCAACATTAATGTAATGTCCCAAACAAGCGTTTTCAGCCCGAGTGGAGCACATTTTGACCGTTTTTTTAAAAACATCATTGTACATTGAAATTTCTGCTTGCGTATGCTTTAGAAGCAAGAATTAAGAGGACTACATTCATTATTTCAGCTGAAAAATGCTTAGTTTATGATTTATAGTCAACATTAATGAAATGTCCCCAACAGCGTTTTCAGCCCGAGTGGAGCACATTTTGACTGTTTTTTTAAAAACATCATTGTACATTGAAATTTCTGCTTGCGTATGCTTTAGAAGCAAGAATTAAGAGGACTACATTCATTATTTCAGCTGAAAAATGCTTAGTTTTTGATTTATAGTCAACATTAATGAAATGTCCCCAACAGCGTTTTCAGCCCGAGTGGAGCACATTTTGACTGTTTTTTTTAAAAACATCATTGTACATTGAAATTTCTGCTTGCGTATGCTTTAGAAGCAAGAATTAAGAGGACTACATTCATTATTTCAGCTGAAAAATGCTTAGTTTATGATTTATAGTCAACATTAATGAAATGTTCCAAACGAGCGTTTTCAGCCCGAGTGGAGCACATTTTGACCCTTTTTTTAAAAACATCATTGTACATTGAAATTTCTGCTTGCGTATGCTTTAGAAGCAAGAATTAAGAGGACTACATTCATTATTTCAGCTGAAAAATGCTTAGTTTATGATTTATAGTTAACATTAATGTCATGTCCCAAACAAGCGTTTTCAGCCCGAGTGGAGCACATTTTGACTGTTTTTTTAAAAACATCATTGTACATTGAAATTTCTGCTTGCGTATGCTTTAGAAGCGAGAATTAAGAGGACTACATTCATTATTTCAGCTGAAAAATGCTTAGTTTATGATTTATAGTCAACATTAATGAAATGTTCCAAACAAGCGTTTTCAGCCCGAGTGGAGCACATTTTGACCCTTTTTTTAAAAACATCATTGTACATTGAAATTTCTGCTTGCGTATGCTTTAGAAGCAAGAATTAAGAGGACTACATTCATTATTTCAGCTGAAAAATGCTTAGTTTATGATTTATAGTCAACATTAATGTCATGTCCCAAACAAGCGTTTTCAGCCCGAGTGGAGCACATTTTGACTGTTTTTTTAAAACATCATTGTACATTAAAATTTCTGCTTGCTTATGCTTTAGAAGCAACAATTAAGAGGACTACATTCATTATTTCAGCTGAAAAATGCTTAGTTTATGATTTATAGTCAACATTAATGAAATGTCCCCAACAGCGTTTTCAGCCCGAGTGGAGCACATTTTGACTGTTTTTTTAAAAACATCATTGTACATTGAAATTTCTGCTTGCGTATGCTTTAGAAGCAAGAATTAAGAGGACTACATTCATTATTTCAGCTGAAAAATGCTTAGTTTTTGATTTATAGTCAACATTAATGAAATGTCCCCAACAGCGTTTTCAGCCCGAGTGGAGCACATTTTGACTGTTTTTTTTAAAAACATCATTGTACATTGAAATTTCTGCTTGCGTATGCTTTAGAAGCAAGAATTAAGAGGACTACATTCATTATTTCAGCTGAAAAATGCTTAGTTTATGATTTATAGTCAACATTAATGAAATGTTCCAAACAAGCGTTTTCAGCCCGAGTGGAGCACATTTTGACCGTTTTTTTAAAAAGATCATTGTACTTTGAAATTTCTGCTTGCGTATGCTTTAGAAGCAAGAATTAAGAGGACTACATTCATTATTTCAGCTGAAAAATGCTTAGTTTATGATTTATAGTCAACATTAATGTCATGTCCCAAACAAGCGTTTTCAGCCCGAGTGGAGCACATTTTGACTGTTTTTTTAAAAACATCATTGTACATTGAAATTTCTGCTTGCGTATGCTTTAGAAGCAAGAATTAAGAGGACTACATTCATTATTTCAGCTGAAAAATGCTTAGTTTATGATTTATAGTCAACATTAAGGAAATGTTACAAACAAGCGTTTTCAGCCCGAGTGGAGCACATTTTGACCCTTTTTTTAAAAACATCATTGTACATTGAAATTTCTGCTTGCGTATGCTTTAGAAGCAAGAATTAAGAGGACTACATTCATTATTTCAGCTGAAAAATGCTTAGTTTATGATTTATAGTCAACATTAATGTCATGTCCCAAACAAGCGTTTTCAGCCCGAGTGGAGCACATTTTGACTGTTTTTTTAAAAACATCATTGTACATTGAAATTTCTGCTTGCGTATGCTTTAGAAGCAAGAATTAAGAGGACTACATTCATTATTTCAGCTGAAAAATGCTTAGTTTTTGATTTGTAGTCAACATTAATGAAATGTCCCCAACAGCGTTTTCAGCCCGAGTGGAGCGCATTTTGACAGTTTTTTTTAAAAACATCATTGTACATTGAAATTTCTGCTTGCGTATGCTTTAGAAGCAAGAATTAAGAGGACTACATTCATTATTTCAGCTGAAAAATGCTTAGTTTATGATTTATAGTCAACATTAAGGAAATGTTCCGAACAAGCGTTTTCAGCCCGAGTGGAGCACATTTTGACCGTTTTTTAAAAAACATCATTGTACATTGAAATTTCTTTTTGCGTATGCTTTAGAAGCAAGAATTAAGAGGACTACATTCATTATTTCAGCTGAAAAAGGCTTAGTTTATGATTTATAGTCAACATTAATGTAATGTCCCAAACAAGCGTTTTCAGCCCGAGTGGAGCACATTTTGACTGTTTTTTTAAAAACATCATTGTACATTGAAATTTCTGCTTGCGTATGCTTTAGAAGCAAGAATTAAGAGGACTACATTCATTATTTCAGCTGAAAAATGCTTAGTTTATGATTTATAGTCAACATTAATGTCATGTCCCAAACAAGCGTTTTCAGCCCGAGTGGAGCACATTTTGACTGTTTTTTTAAAAACATCATTGTACATTGAAATTTCTGCTTGCGTATGCTTTAGAAGCAAGAATTAAGAGGACTACATTCATTATTTCAGCTGAAAAATGCTTAGTTTATGATTTATAGTCAACATTAATGAAATGTTCCAAACAAGCGTTTTCAGCCCGAGTGGAGCACATTTTGACCCTTTTTTTAAAAACATCATTGTACATAGAAATTTCTGCTTGCGTATGCTTTAGAAGCAAGAATTAAGAGGACTACATTCATTATTTCAGCTGAAAAATGCTTAGTTTTTGATTTGTAGTCAACATTAATGAAATGTCCCCAACAGCGTTTTCAGCCCGAGTGGAGCGCATTTTGACTGTTTTTTTTAAAAACATCATTGTACATTGAAATTTCTGCTTGCGTATGCTTTAGAAGCAAGAATTAAGAGGACTACATTCATTATTTCAGCTGAAAAATGCTTAGTTTATGATTTATAGTCAACATTAAGGAAATGTTCCGAACAAGCGTTTTCAGCCCGAGTGGAGCACATTTTGACCGTTTTTTAAAAAACATCATTGTACATTGAAATTTCTGTTTGCGTATGCTTTAGAAGCAAGAATTAAGAGGACTACATTCATTATTTCAGCTGAAAAATGCTTAGTTTATGATTTATAGTCAACATTATTGTAATGTCCCAAACAAGCGTTTTCAGCCCGAGTGGAGCACATTTTGACCGTTTTTTTAAAAACATCATTGTACATTGAAATTTCTGCTTGCTTATGCTTTAGAAGCAAGAATTAAGAGGACTACATTCATTATTTCAGCTGAAAAATGCTTAGTTTATGATTTATAGTCAACATTAATGAAATGTCCCCAACAGCATTTTCAGCCCGAGTGGAGCACATTTTGACTGTTTTTTTAAAAACATCATTGTACATTGAAATTTCTGCTTGCGAATGCTTTAGAAGCAAGAATTAAGAGGACTACATTCATTATTTCAGCTGAAAAATGCTTAGTTTTTGATTTGTAGTCAACATTAATGAAATGTCCCCAACAGCGTTTTCAGCCCGAGTGGAGCACATTTTGACTGTTTTTTTAAAAACATCATTGTACATTGAAATTTCTGCTTGCGTATGCTTTAGAAGCAAGAATTAAGAGGACTACATTCATTATTTCAGCTGAAAAATGCTTAGTTTATGATTTATAGTCAACATTAAGGAAATGTTCCAAACAAGCGTTTTCAGCCCGAGTGGAGCACATTTTGACCCTTTTTTTAAAAACATCATTGTACATTGAAATTTCTGCTTGCGTATGCTTTAGAAGCAAGAATTAAGAGGACTACATTCATTATTTCAGCTGAAAAATGCTTAGTTTATGATTTATAGTCAACATTAATGTCATGTCCCAAACAAGCGTTTTCAGCCCGAGTGGAGCACATTTTGACTGTTTTTTTAAAAACATCATTGTACATTGAAATTTCTGCTTGCGTATGCTTTAGAAGCAAGAATTAAGAGGACTACATTCATTATTTCAGCTGAAAAATGCTTAGTTTATGATTTATAGTCAACATTAATGAAATGTTCCAAACAAGCGTTTTCAGCCCGAGTGGAGCACATTTTGACCCTTTTTTTAAAAACATCATTGTACATTGAAATTTCTGCTTGCGTATGCTTTAGAAGCAAGAATTAAGAGGACTACATTCATTATTTCAGCTGAAAAATGCTTAGTTTTTGATTTGTAGTCAACATTAATGAAATGTCCCCAACAGCGTTTTCAGCCCGAGTGGAGCGCATTTTGACTGTTTTTTTTAAAAACATCATTGTACATTGAAATTTCTGCTTGCGTATGCTTTAGAAGCAAGAATTAAGAGGACTACATTCATTATTTCAGCTGAAAAATGCTTAGTTTATGATTTATAGTCAACATTAAGGAAATGTTCCGAACAAGCGTTTTCAGCCCGAGTGGAGCACATTTTGACCGTTTTTTAAAAAACATCATTGTACATTGAAATTTCTGTTTGCGTATGCTTTAGAAGCAAGAATTAAGAGGACTACATTCATTATTTCAGCTGAAAAATGCTTAGTTTATGATTTATAGTCAACATTAATGTAATGTCCCAAACAAGCGTTTTCAGCCCGAGTGGAGCACATTTTGACCGTTTTTTTAAAAACATCATTGTACATTGAAATTTCTGCTTGCGTATGCTTTAGAAGCAAGAATTAAGAGGACTACATTCATTATTTCAGCTGAAAAATGCTTAGTTTATGATTTATAGTCAACATTAATGAAATGTCCCCAACAGCGTTTTCAGCCCGAGTGGAGCACATTTTGACTGTTTTTTTAAAAACATCATTGTACATTGAAATTTCTGCTTGCGTATGCTTTAGAAGCAAGAATTAAGAGGACTACATTCATTATTTCAGCTGAAAAATGCTTAGTTTATGATTTATAGTCAACATTAAGGAAATGTTCCAAACAAGCGTTTTCAGCCCGAGTGGAGCACATTTTGACCCTTTTTTTAAAAACATCATTGTACATTGAAATTTCTGCTTGCGTATGCTTTAGAAGCAAGAATTAAGAGGACTACATTCATTATTTCAGCTGAAAAATGCTTAGTTTATGATTTATAGTCAACATTAATGTCATGTCCCAAACAAGCGTTTTCAGCCCGAGTGGAGCACATTTTGACTGTTTTTTTAAAAACATCATTGTACATTGAAATTTCTGCTTGCGTATGCTTTAGAAGCAAGAATTAAGAGGACTACATTCATTATTTCAGCTGAAAAATGCTTAGTTTATGATTTATAGTCAACATTAATGAAATGTTCCAAACAAGCGTTTTCAGCCCGAGTGGAGCACATTTTGACCCTTTTTTTAAAAACATCATTGTACATTGAAATTTCTGCTTGCGTATGCTTTAGAAGCAAGAATTAAGAGGACTACATTCATTATTTCAGCTGAAAAATGCTTAGTTTATGATTTATAGTCAACATTAATGAAATGTTCCAAACAAGCGTTTTCAGCCCGAGTGGAGCACATTTTGACCCTTTTTTTAAAAACATCATTGTACATTGAAATTTCTGCTTGCGTATGCTTTAGAAGCAAGAATTAAGAGGACTACATTCATTATTTCAGCTGAAAAATGCTTAGTTTTTGATTTGTAGTCAACATTAATGAAATGTCCCCAACAGCGTTTTCAGCCCGAGTGGAGCGCATTTTGACTGTTTTTTTTAAAAACATCATTGTACATTGAAATTTCTGCTTGCGTATGCTTTAGAAGCAAGAATTAAGAGGACTACATTCATTATTTCAGCTGAAAAATGCTTAGTTTATGATTTATAGTCAACATTAAGGAAATGTTCCGAACAAGCGTTTTCAGCCCGAGTGGAGCACATTTTGACCGTTTTTTAAAAAACATCATTGTACATTGAAATTTCTGTTTGCGTATGCTTTAGAAGCAAGAATTAAGAGGACTACATTCATTATTTCAGCTGAAAAATGCTTAGTTTATGATTTATAGTCAACATTAATGTAATGTCCCAAACAAGCGTTTTCAGCCCGAGTGGAGCACATTTTGACCGTTTTTTTAAAAACATCATTGTACATTGAAATTTCTGCTTGCGTATGCTTTAGAAGCAAGAATTAAGAGGACTACATTCATTATTTCAGCTGAAAAATGCTTAGTTTATGATTTATAGTCAACATTAATGAAATGTCCCCAACAGCGTTTTCAGCCCGAGTGGAGCACATTTTGACTGTTTTTTTAAAAACATCATTGTACATTGAAATTTCTGCTTGCGAATGCTTTAGAAGCAAGAATTAAGAGGACTACATTCATTATTTCAGCTGAAAAATGCTTAGTTTTTGATTTGTAGTCAACATTAATGAAATGTCCCCAACAGCGTTTTCAGCCCGAGTGGAGCACATTTTGACCCTTTTTTTAAAAACATCATTGTACATTGAAATTTCTGCTTGCGTATGCTTTAGAAGCAAGAATTAAGAGGACTACATTCATTATTTCAGCTGAAAAATGCTTAGTTTATGATTTATAGTCAACATTAATGTCATGTCCCAAACAAGCGTTTTCAGCCCGAGTGGAGCACATTTTGACTGTTTTTTTAAAAACATCATTGTACATTGAAATTTCTGCTTGCGTATGCTTTAGAAGCAAGAATTAAGAGGACTACATTCATTATTTCAGCTGAAAAATGCTTAGTTTATGATTTATAGTCAACATTAATGAAATGTTCCAAACAAGCGTTTTCAGCCCGAGTGGAGCACATTTTGACCCTTTTTTTAAAAACATCATTGTACATAGAAATTTCTGCTTGCGTATGCTTTAGAAGCAAGAATTAAGAGGACTACATTCATTATTTCAGCTGAAAAATGCTTAGTTTTTGATTTGTAGTCAACATTAATGAAATGTCCCCAACAGCGTTTTCAGCCCGAGTGGAGCGCATTTTGACTGTTTTTTTTAAAAACATCATTGTACATTGAAATTTCTGCTTGCGTATGCTTTAGAAGCAAGAATTAAGAGGACTACATTCATTATTTCAGCTGAAAAATGCTTAGTTTATGATTTATAGTCAACATTAAGGAAATGTTCCGAACAAGCGTTTTCAGCCCGAGTGGAGCACATTTTGACCGTTTTTTAAAAAACATCATTGTACATTGAAATTTCTGTTTGCGTATGCTTTAGAAGCAAGAATTAAGAGGACTACATTCATTATTTCAGCTGAAAAATGCTTAGTTTATGATTTATAGTCAACATTATTGTAATGTCCCAAACAAGCGTTTTCAGCCCGAGTGGAGCACATTTTGACCGTTTTTTTAAAAACATCATTGTACATTGAAATTTCTGCTTGCTTATGCTTTAGAAGCAAGAATTAAGAGGACTACATTCATTATTTCAGCTGAAAAATGCTTAGTTTATGATTTATAGTCAACATTAATGAAATGTCCCCAACAGCATTTTCAGCCCGAGTGGAGCACATTTTGACTGTTTTTTTAAAAACATCATTGTACATTGAAATTTCTGCTTGCGAATGCTTTAGAAGCAAGAATTAAGAGGACTACATTCATTATTTCAGCTGAAAAATGCTTAGTTTTTGATTTGTAGTCAACATTAATGAAATGTCCCCAACAGCGTTTTCAGCCCGAGTGGAGCACATTTTGACTGTTTTTTTAAAAACATCATTGTACATTGAAATTTCTGCTTGCGTATGCTTTAGAAGCAAGAATTAAGAGGACTACATTCATTATTTCAGCTGAAAAATGCTTAGTTTATGATTTATAGTCAACATTAAGGAAATGTTCCAAACAAGCGTTTTCAGCCCGAGTGGAGCACATTTTGACCCTTTTTTTAAAAACATCATTGTACATTGAAATTTCTGCTTGCGTATGCTTTAGAAGCAAGAATTAAGAGGACTACATTCATTATTTCAGCTGAAAAATGCTTAGTTTATGATTTATAGTCAACATTAATGTCATGTCCCAAACAAGCGTTTTCAGCCCGAGTGGAGCACATTTTGACTGTTTTTTTAAAAACATCATTGTACATTGAAATTTCTGCTTGCGTATGCTTTAGAAGCAAGAATTAAGAGGACTACATTCATTATTTCAGCTGAAAAATGCTTAGTTTATGATTTATAGTCAACATTAATGAAATGTTCCAAACAAGCGTTTTCAGCCCGAGTGGAGCACATTTTGACCCTTTTTTTAAAAACATCATTGTACATTGAAATTTCTGCTTGCGTATGCTTTAGAAGCAAGAATTAAGAGGACTACATTCATTATTTCAGCTGAAAAATGCTTAGTTTTTGATTTGTAGTCAACATTAATGAAATGTCCCCAACAGCGTTTTCAGCCCGAGTGGAGCGCATTTTGACTGTTTTTTTTAAAAACATCATTGTACATTGAAATTTCTGCTTGCGTATGCTTTAGAAGCAAGAATTAAGAGGACTACATTCATTATTTCAGCTGAAAAATGCTTAGTTTATGATTTATAGTCAACATTAAGGAAATGTTCCGAACAAGCGTTTTCAGCCCGAGTGGAGCACATTTTGACCGTTTTTTAAAAAACATCATTGTACATTGAAATTTCTGTTTGCGTATGCTTTAGAAGCAAGAATTAAGAGGACTACATTCATTATTTCAGCTGAAAAATGCTTAGTTTATGATTTATAGTCAACATTAATGTAATGTCCCAAACAAGCGTTTTCAGCCCGAGTGGAGCACATTTTGACCGTTTTTTTAAAAACATCATTGTACATTGAAATTTCTGCTTGCGTATGCTTTAGAAGCAAGAATTAAGAGGACTACATTCATTATTTCAGCTGAAAAATGCTTAGTTTATGATTTATAGTCAACATTAATGAAATGTCCCCAACAGCGTTTTCAGCCCGAGTGGAGCACATTTTGACTGTTTTTTTAAAAACATCATTGTACATTGAAATTTCTGCTTGCGTATGCTTTAGAAGCAAGAATTAAGAGGACTACATTCATTATTTCAGCTGAAAAATGCTTAGTTTATGATTTATAGTCAACATTAAGGAAATGTTCCAAACAAGCGTTTTCAGCCCGAGTGGAGCACATTTTGACCCTTTTTTTAAAAACATCATTGTACATTGAAATTTCTGCTTGCGTATGCTTTAGAAGCAAGAATTAAGAGGACTACATTCATTATTTCAGCTGAAAAATGCTTAGTTTATGATTTATAGTCAACATTAATGTCATGTCCCAAACAAGCGTTTTCAGCCCGAGTGGAGCACATTTTGACTGTTTTTTTAAAAACATCATTGTACATTGAAATTTCTGCTTGCGTATGCTTTAGAAGCAAGAATTAAGAGGACTACATTCATTATTTCAGCTGAAAAATGCTTAGTTTATGATTTATAGTCAACATTAATGAAATGTTCCAAACAAGCGTTTTCAGCCCGAGTGGAGCACATTTTGACCCTTTTTTTAAAAACATCATTGTACATTGAAATTTCTGCTTGCGTATGCTTTAGAAGCAAGAATTAAGAGGACTACATTCATTATTTCAGCTGAAAAATGCTTAGTTTATGATTTATAGTCAACATTAATGAAATGTTCCAAACAAGCGTTTTCAGCCCGAGTGGAGCACATTTTGACCCTTTTTTTAAAAACATCATTGTACATTGAAATTTCTGCTTGCGTATGCTTTAGAAGCAAGAATTAAGAGGACTACATTCATTATTTCAGCTGAAAAATGCTTAGTTTTTGATTTGTAGTCAACATTAATGAAATGTCCCCAACAGCGTTTTCAGCCCGAGTGGAGCGCATTTTGACTGTTTTTTTTAAAAACATCATTGTACATTGAAATTTCTGCTTGCGTATGCTTTAGAAGCAAGAATTAAGAGGACTACATTCATTATTTCAGCTGAAAAATGCTTAGTTTATGATTTATAGTCAACATTAAGGAAATGTATCGAACAAGCGTTTTCAGCCCGAGTGGAGCACATTTTGACCGTTTTTTAAAAAACATCATTGTACATTGAAATTTCTGTTTGCGTATGCTTTAGAAGCAAGAATTAAGAGGACTACATTCATTATTTCAGCTGAAAAATGCTTAGTTTATGATTTATAGTCAACATTAATGTAATGTCCCAAACAAGCGTTTTCAGCCCGAGTGGAGCACATTTTGACCGTTTTTTTAAAAACATCATTGTACATTGAAATTTCTGCTTGCGTATGCTTTAGAAGCAAGAATTAAGAGGACTACATTCATTATTTCAGCTGAAAAATGCTTAGTTTATGATTTATAGTCAACATTAATGAAATGTCCCCAACAGCGTTTTCAGCCCGAGTGGAGCACATTTTGACTGTTTTTTTAAAAACATCATTGTACATTGAAATTTCTGCTTGCGAATGCTTTAGAAGCAAGAATTAAGAGGACTACATTCATTATTTCAGCTGAAAAATGCTTAGTTTTTGATTTGTAGTCAACATTAATGAAATGTCCCCAACAGCGTTTTCAGCCCGAGTGGAGCACATTTTGACCCTTTTTTTAAAAACATCATTGTACATTGAAATTTCTGCTTGCGTATGCTTTAGAAGCAAGAATTAAGAGGACTACATTCATTATTTCAGCTGAAAAATGCTTAGTTTATGATTTATAGTCAACATTAATGTCATGTCCCAAACAAGCGTTTTCAGCCCGAGTGGAGCACATTTTGACTGTTTTTTTAAAAACATCATTGTACATTGAAATTTCTGCTTGCGTATGCTTTAGAAGCAAGAATTAAGAGGACTACATTCATTATTTCAGCTGAAAAATGCTTAGTTTATGATTTATAGTCAACATTAATGAAATGTTCCAAACAAGCGTTTTCAGCCCGAGTGGAGCACATTTTGACCCTTTTTTTAAAAACATCATTGTACATTGAAATTTCTGCTTGCGTATGCTTTAGAAGCAAGAATTAAGAGGACTACATTCATTATTTCAGCTGAAAAATGCTTAGTTTTTGATTTGTAGTCAACATTAATGAAATGTCCCCAACAGCGTTTTCAGCCCGAGTGGAGCGCATTTTGACTGTTTTTTTTAAAAACATCATTGTACATTGAAATTTCTGCTTGCGTATGCTTTAGAAGCAAGAATTAAGAGGACTACATTCATTATTTCAGCTGAAAAATGCTTAGTTTATGATTTATAGTCAACATTAAGGAAATGTTCCGAACAAGCGTTTTCAGCCCGAGTGGAGCACATTTTGACCGTTTTTTAAAAAACATCATTGTACATTGAAATTTCTGCTTGCGTATGCTTTAGAAGCAAGAATTAAGAGGACTACATTCATTATTTCAGCTGAAAAATGCTTAGTTTTTGATTTGTAGTCAACATTAATGAAATGTCCCCAACAGCGTTTTCAGCCCGAGTGGAGCGCATTTTGACTGTTTTTTTTAAAAACATCATTGTACATTGAAATTTCTGCTTGCGTATGCTTTAGAAGCAAGAATTAAGAGGACTACATTCATTATTTCAGCTGAAAAATGCTTAGTTTATGATTTATAGTCAACATTAAGGAAATGTTCCGAACAAGCGTTTTCAGCCCGAGTGGAGCACATTTTGACCGTTTTTTTAAAAACATCATTGTACATTGAAATTTCTGTTTGCGTATGCTTTAGAAGCAAGAATTAAGAGGACTACATTCATTATTTCAGCTGAAAAATGCTTAGTTTATGATTTATAGTCAACATTAATGTAATGTCCCAAACAAGCGTTTTCAGCCCGAGTGGAGCACATTTTGACCGTTTTTTTAAAAACATCATTGTACATTGAAATTTCTGCTTGCGTATGCTTTAGAAGCAAGAATTAAGAGGACTACATTCATTATTTCAGCTGAAAAATGCTTAGTTTATGATTTATAGTCAACATTAATGAAATGTCCCCAACAGCGTTTTCAGCCCGAGTGGAGCACATTTTGACTGTTTTTTTAAAAACATCATTGTACATTGAAATTTCTGCTTGCGTATGCTTTAGAAGCAAGAATTAAGAGGACTACATTCATTATTTCAGCTGAAAAATGCTTAGTTTTTGATTTGTAGTCAACATTAATGAAATGTCCCCAACAGCGTTTTCAGCCCGAGTGGAGCACATTTTGACTGTTTTTTTAAAAACATCATTGTACATTGAAATTTCTGCTTGCGTATGCTTTAGAAGCAAGAATTAAGAGGACTACATTCATTATTTCAGCTGAAAAATGCTTAGTTTATGATTTATAGTCAACATTAATGAAATGTTCCAAACAAGCGTTTTCAGCCCGAGTGGAGCACATTTTGACCCTTTTTTTTAAAAACATCATTGTACATTGAAATTTCTGCTTGCGTATGCTTTAGAAGCAAGAATTAAGAGGACTACATTCATTATTTCAGCTGAAAAATGCTTAGTTTATGATTTATAGTCAACATTAATGTCATGTCCCAAACAAGCGTTTTCAGCCCGAGTGGAGCACATTTTGACTGTTTTTTTAAAAACATCATTGTACATTGAAATTTCTGCTTGCGTATGCTTTAGAAGCAAGAATTAAGAGGACTACATTCATTATTTCAGCTGAAAAATGCTTAGTTTATGATTTATAGTCAACATTAATGAAATGTTCCAAACAAGCGTTTTCAGCCCGAGTGGAGCACATTTTGACCCTTTTTTTAAAAACATCATTGTACATTGAAATTTCTGCTTGCGTATGCTTTAGAAGCAAGAATTAAGAGGACTACATTCATTATTTCAGCTGAAAAATGCTTAGTTTATGATTTATAGTCAACATTAATGAAATGTTCTAAACAAGCGTTTTCAGCCCGAGTGGAGCACATTTTGACCCTTTTTTTAAAAACATCATTGTACATTGAAATTTCTGCTTGCGTATGCTTTAGAAGCAAGAATTAAGAGGACTACATTCATTATTTCAGCTGAAAAATGCTTAGTTTTTGATTTGTAGTCAACATTAATGAAATGTCCCCAACAGCGTTTTCAGCCCGAGTGGAGCGCATTTTGACTGTTTTTTTTAAAAACATCATTGTACATTGAAATTTCTGCTTGCGTATGCTTTAGAAGCAAGAATTAAGAGGACTACATTCATTATTTCAGCTGAAAAATGCTTAGTTTATGATTTATAGTCAACATTAAGGAAATGTTCCGAACAAGCGTTTTCAGCCCGAGTGGAGCACATTTTGACCGTTTTTTAAAAAACATCATTGTACATTGAAATTTCTGTTTGCGTATGCTTTAGAAGCAAGAATTAAGAGGACTACATTCATTATTTCAGCTGAAAAATGCTTAGTTTATGATTTATAGTCAACATTAATGTAATGTCCCAAACAAGCGTTTTCAGCCCGAGTGGAGCACATTTTGACCGTTTTTTTAAAAACATCATTGTACATTGAAATTTCTGCTTGCGTATGCTTTAGAAGCAAGAATTAAGAGGACTACATTCATTATTTCAGCTGAAAAATGCTTAGTTTATGATTTATAGTCAACATTAATGAAATGTCCCCAACAGCGTTTTCAGCCCGAGTGGAGCACATTTTGACTGTTTTTTTAAAAACATCATTGTACATTGAAATTTCTGCTTGCGTATGCTTTAGAAGCAAGAATTAAGAGGACTACATTCATTATTTCAGCTGAAAAATGCTTAGTTTATGATTTATAGTCAACATTAAGGAAATGTTCCGAACAAGCGTTTTCAGCCCGAGTGGAGCACATTTTGACCGTTTTTTAAAAAACATCATTGTACATTGAAATTTCTGTTTGCGTATGCTTTAGAAGCAAGAATTAAGAGGACTACATTCATTATTTCAGCTGAAAAATGCTTAGTTTATGATTTATAGTCAACATTAATGTAATGTCCCAAACAAGCGTTTTCAGCCCGAGTGGAGCACATTTTGACCGTTTTTTTAAAAACATCATTGTACATTGAAATTTCTGCTTGCGTATGCTTTAGAAGCAAGAATTAAGAGGACTACATTCATTATTTCAGCTGAAAAATGCTTAGTTTATGATTTATAGTCAACATTAATGAAATGTCCCCAACAGCGTTTTCAGCCCGAGTGGAGCACATTTTGACTGTTTTTTTAAAAACATCATTGTACATTGAAATTTCTGCTTGCGAATGCTTTAGAAGCAAGAATTAAGAGGACTACATTCATTATTTCAGCTGAAAAATGCTTAGTTTATGATTTGTAGTCAACATTAATGAAATGTCCCCAACAGCGTTTTCAGCCCGAGTGGAGCACATTTTGACCGTTTTTTAAAAAACATCATTGTACATTGAAATTTCTGTTTGCGTATGCTTTAGAAGCAAGAATTAAGAGGACTACATTCATTATTTCAGCTGAAAAATGCTTAGTTTATGATTTATAGTCAACATTAATGTAATGTCCCAAACAAGCGTTTTCAGCCCGAGTGGAGCACATTTTGACCGTTTTTTTAAAAACATCATTGTACATTGAAATTTCTGCTTGCGTATGCTTTAGAAGCAAGAATTAAGAGGACTACATTCATTATTTCAGCTGAAAAATGCTTAGTTTATGATTTATAGTCAACATTAATGAAATGTCCCCAACAGCGTTTTCAGCCCGAGTGGAGCACATTTTGACTGTTTTTTTAAAAACATCATTGTACATTGAAATTTCTGCTTGCGAATGCTTTAGAAGCAAGAATTAAGAGGACTACATTCATTATTTCAGCTGAAAAATGCTTAGTTTTTGATTTGTAGTCAACATTAATGAAATGTCCCCAACAGCGTTTTCAGCCCGAGTGGAGCGCATTTTGACTGTTTTTTTTAAAAACATCATTGTACATTGAAATTTCTGCTTGCGTATGCTTTAGAAGCAAGAATTAAGAGGACTACATTCATTATTTCAGCTGAAAAATGCTTAGTTTATGATTTATAGTCAACATTAAGGAAATGTTCCGAACAAGCGTTTTCAGCCCGAGTGGAGCACATTTTGACCGTTTTTTAAAAAACATCATTGTACATTGAAATTTCTGTTTGCGTATGCTTTAGAAGCAAGAATTAAGAGGACTACATTCATTATTTCAGCTGAAAAATGCTTAGTTTATGATTTATAGTCAACATTAATGTAATGTCCCAAACAAGCGTTTTCAGCCCGAGTGGAGCACATTTTGACCGTTTTTTTAAAAACATCATTGTACATTGAAATTTCTGCTTGCGTATGCTTTAGAAGCAAGAATTAAGAGGACTACATTCATTATTTCAGCTGAAAAATGCTTAGTTTATGATTTATAGTCAACATTAATGAAATGTCCCCAACAGCGTTTTCAGCCCGAGTGGAGCACATTTTGACTGTTTTTTTAAAAACATCATTGTACATTGAAATTTCTGCTTGCGAATGCTTTAGAAGCAAGAATTAAGAGGACTACATTCATTATTTCAGCTGAAAAATGCTTAGTTTTTGATTTGTAGTCAACATTAATGAAATGTCCCCAACAGCGTTTTCAGCCCGAGTGGAGCGCATTTTGACTGTTTTTTTAAAAACATCATTGTACATTGAAATTTCTGCTTGTGTATGCTTTAGAAGCAAGAATTAAGAGGACTACATTCATTATTTCAGCTGAAAAATGCTTAGTTTATGATTTATAGTCAACATTAATGAAATGTCCCCAACAGCGTTTTCAGCCCGAGTGGAGCACATTTTGACCGTTTTTTTAAAAACATCATTGTACATTGAAATTTCTGCTTGCGTATGCTTTAGAAGCAAGTATTAAGAGGACTACATTCATTATTTCAGCTGAAAAATGCTTAGTTTATGATTTATAGTCAACATTAATGAAATGTCCCCAACAGCGTTTTCAGCCCGAGTGGAGCACATTTTGACTGTTTTTTTAAAAACATCATTGTACATTGAAATTTCTGCTTGCGTATGCTTTAGAAGCAAGAATTAAGAGGACTACATTCATTATTTCAGCTGAAAAATGCTTAGTTTATGATTTATAGTCAACATTAATGAAATGTTCCAAACAAGCGTTTTCAGCCCGAGTGGAGCACATTTTGACCCTTTTTTTAAAAACATCATTGTACATTGAAATTTCTGCTTGCGTATGCTTTAGAAGCAAGAATTAAGAGGACTACATTCATTATTTCAGCTGAAAAATGCTTAGTTTTTGATTTGTAGTCAACATTAATGAAATGTCCCCAACAGCGTTTTCAGCCCGAGTGGAGCGCATTTTGACTGTTTTTTTTAAAAACATCATTGTACATTGAAATTTCTGCTTGCGTATGCTTTAGAAGCAAGAATTAAGAGGACTACATTCATTATTTCAGCTGAAAAATGCTTAGTTTATGATTTATAGTCAACATTAATGTAATGTCCCCAACAGCGTTTTCAGCCCGAGTGGAGCACATTTTGACTGTTTTTTTTAAAAACATCATTGTACATTGAAATTTCTGCTTGCGTATGCTTTAGAAGCAAGAATTAAGAGGACTACATTCATTATTTCAGCTGAAAAATGCTTAGTTTATGATTTATAGTCAACATTAAGGAAATGTTCCGAACAAGCGTTTTCAGCCCGAGTGGAGCACATTTTGACCGTTTTTTTAAAAACATCATTGTACATTGAAATTTCTGCTTGCGTATGCTTTAGAAGCAAGAATTAAGAGGACTACATTCATTATTTCAGCTGAAAAATGCTTAGTTTATGATTTATAGTCAACATTAATGAAATGTCCCCAACAGCGTTTTCAGCCCGAGTGGAGCGCATTTTGACTGTTTTTTTTAAAAACATCATTGTACATTGAAATTTCTGCTTGCGTATGCTTTAGAAGCAAGAATTAAGAGGACTACATTCATTATTTCAGCTGAAAAATGCTTAGTTTATGATTTATAGTCAACATTAATGAAATGTCCCCAACAGCGTTTTCAGCCCGAGTGGAGCACATTTTGACTGTTTTTTTAAAAACATCATTGTACATTGAAATTTCTGCTTGCGTATGCTTTAGAAGCAAGAATTAAGAGGACTACATTCATTATTTCAGCTGAAAAATGCTTAGTTTTTGATTTGTAGTCAACATTAATGAAATGTCCCCAACAGCGTTTTCAGCCCGAGTGGAGCACATTTTGACTGTTTTTTTAAAAACATCATTGTACATTGAAATTTCTGCTTGCGTATGCTTTAGAAGCAAGAATTAAGAGGACTACATTCATTATTTCAGCTGAAAAATGCTTAGTTTTTGATTTGTAGTCAACATTAATGAAATGTCCCCAACAGCGTTTTCAGCCCGAGTGGAGCACATTTTGACTGTTTTTTTTAAAAACATCATTGTACATTGAAATTTCTGCTTGCGTATGCTTTAGAAGCAAGAATTAAGAGGACTACATTCATTATTTCAGCTGAAAAATGCTTAGTTTATGATTTATAGTCAACATTAAGGAAATGTTCCGAACAAGCGTTTTCAGCCCGAGTGGAGCACATTTTGACCGTTTTTTTAAAAACATCATTGTACATTGAAATTTCTGCTTGCGTATGCTTTAGAAGCAAGAATTAAGAGGACTACATTCATTATTTCAGCTGAAAAATGCTTAGTTTATGATTTATAGTCAACATTAATGAAATGTCCCCAACAGCGTTTTCAGCCCGAGTGGAGCACATTTTGACTGTTTTTTTTAAAAACATCATTGTACATTGAAATTTCTGCTTGCGTATGCTTTAGAAGCAAGAATTAAGAGGACTACATTCATTATTTCAGCTGAAAAATGCTTAGTTTATGATTTATAGTCAACATTAATGAAATGTTCCAAACAAGCGTTTTCAGCCCGAGTGGAGCACATTTTGACCGTTTTTTTAAAAACATCATTGTACATTGAAATTTCTGTTTGCGTATGCTTTAGAAGCAAGAATTAAGAGGACTACATTCATTATTTCAGCTGAAAAATGCTTAGTTTATGATTTATAGTCAACATTAATGTAATGTCCCAAACAAGCGTTTTCAGCCCGAGTGGAGCACATTTTGACCGTTTTTTTAAAAACATCATTGTACATTGAAATTTCTGCTTGCGTATGCTTTAGAAGCAAGAATTAAGAGGACTACATTCATTATTTCAGCTGAAAAATGCTTAGTTTATGATTTATAGTCAACATTAATGAAATGTCCCCAACAGCGTTTTCAGCCCGAGTGGAGCGCATTTTGACTGTTTTTTTTAAAAACATCATTGTACATTGAAATTTCTGCTTGCGTATGCTTTAGAAGCAAGAATTAAGAGGACTACATTCATTATTTCAGCTGAAAAATGCTTAGTTTATGATTTATAGTCAACATTAATGAAATGTCCCCAACAGCGTTTTCAGCCCGAGTGGAGCACATTTTGACTGTTTTTTTTAAAAACATCATTGTACATTGAAATTTCTGCTTGCGTATGCTTTAGAAGCAAGAATTAAGAGGACTACATTCATTATTTCAGCTGAAAAATGCTTAGTTTTTGATTTGTAGTCAACATTAATGAAATGTCCCCAACAGCGTTTTCAGCCCGAGTGGAGCACATTTTGACTGTTTTTTTAAAAACATCATTGTACATTGAAATTTCTGCTTGCGTATGCTTTAGAAGCAAGAATTAAGAGGACTACATTCATTATTTCAGCTGAAAAATGCTTAGTTTTTGATTTGTAGTCAACATTAATGAAATGTCCCCAACAGCGTTTTCAGCCCGAGTGGAGCACATTTTGACTGTTTTTTTTAAAAACATCATTGTACATTGAAATTTCTGCTTGCGTATGCTTTAGAAGCAAGAATTAAGAGGACTACATTCATTATTTCAGCTGAAAAATGCTTAGTTTATGATTTATAGTCAACATTAAGGAAATGTTCCGAACAAGCGTTTTCAGCCCGAGTGGAGCACATTTTGACCGATTTTTTAAAAACATCATTGTACATTGAAATTTCTGTTTGTGTATGCTTTAGAAGCAAGAATTAAGAGGACTACATTCATTATTTAAGCTGAAAAATGCTTAGTTTATGATTTATAGTCAACATTAATGTAATGTCCCAAACAAGCGTTTTCAGCCCGAGTGGAGCACATTTTGACCGTTTTTTTAAAAACATCATTGTACATTGAAATTTCTGTTTGCGTATGCTTTAGAAGCAAGAATTAAGAGGACTACATTCATTATTTCAGCTGAAAAATGCTTAGTTTATGATTTATAGTCAACATTAATGAAATGTCCCCAACAGCGTTTTCAGCCCGAGTGGAGCACATTTTGACCGTTTTTTTAAAAACATCATTGTACATTTAATTTTCTGTTTGTGTATGCTTTAGAAGCAAGAATTAAGAGGACTACATTCATTATTTCAGCTGAAAAATGCTTAGTTTATGATTTATAGTCAACATTAATGAAATGTCCCCAACAGCGTTTTCAGCCCGAGTGGAGCACATTTTGACTGTTTTTTTAAAAACATCATTGTACATTGAAATTTCTGCTTGCGTATGCTTTAGAAGCAAGAATTAAGAGGACTACATTCATTATTTCAGCTGAAAAATGCTTAGTTTTTGATTTATAGTCAACATTAATGAAATGTCCCCAACAGCGTTTTCAGCCCGAGTGGAGCACATTTTGACTGTTTTTTTTAAAAACATCAATGTACATTGAAATTTCTGCTTGCGTATGCTTTAGAAGCAAGAATTAAAAGGACTACATTCATTATTTCAGCTGAAAAATGCTTAGTTTATGATTTATAGTCAACATTAATGAAATGTCCCCAACAGCGTTTTCAGCCCGAGTGGAGCACATTTTGACTGTTTTTTTAAAAACATCATTGTACATTGAAATTTCTGCTTGCGTATGCTTTAGAAGCAAGAATTAAGAGGACTACATTCATTATTTCAGCTGAAAAATGCTTAGTTTATGATTTATAGTCAACATTAATGAAATGTTCCAAACAAGCGTTTTCAGCCCGAGTGGAGCACATTTTCACCCTTTTTTTAAAAACATCATTGTACATTGAAATTTCTGCTTGCGTATGCTTTAGAAGCAAGAATTAAGAGGACTACATTCATTATTTCAGCTGAAAAATGCTTAGTTTATGATTTATAGTCAACATTAATGTCATGTCCCAAACAAGCGTTTTCAGCCCGAGTGGAGCACATTTTGACTGCTTTTTTAAAAACATCATTGTACATTGAAATTTCTGCTTGCGTATGCTTTAGAAGCAAGAATTAAGAGGACTACATTCATTATTTCAGCTGAAAAATGCTTAGTTTATGATTTATAGTCAACATTAATGAAATGTTCCAAACAAGCGTTTTCAGCCCGAGTGGAGCACATTTTGACCCTTTTTTTAAAAACATCATTGTACATTGAAATTTCTGCTTGCGTATGCTTTAGAAGCAAGAATTAAGAGGACTACATTCATTATTTCAGCTGAAAAATGCTTAGTTTATGATTTATAGTCAACATTAATGTCATGTCCCAAACAAGCGTTTTCAGCCCGAGTGGAGCACATTTTGACTGTTTTTTTAAAAACATCATTGTACATTGAAATTTCTGCTTGCGTATGCTTTAGAAGCAAGAATTAAGAGGACTACATTCATTATTTCAGCTGAAAAATGCTTAGTTTATGATTTATAGTCAACATTAATGAAATGTTCCAAACAAGCGTTTTCAGCCCGAGTGGAGCACATTTTGACCCTTTTTTTAAAAACATCATTGTACATTGAAATTTCTGCTTGCGTATGCTTTAGAAGCAAGAATTAAGAGGACTACATTCATTATTTCAGCTGAAAAATGCTTAGTTTATGATTTATAGTCAACATTAATGTCATGTCCCAAACAAGCGTTTTCAGCCCGAGTGGAGCACATTTTGACTGTTTTTTTAAAAACATCATTGTACATTGAAATTTCTGCTTGCGTATGCTTTAGAAGCAAGAATTAAGAGGACTACATTCATTATTTCAGCTGAAAAATGCTTAGTTTATGATTTATAGTCAACATTAATGAAATGTTCCAAACAAGCGTTTTCAGCCCGAGTGGAGCACATTTTGACCCTTTTTTTAAAAACATCATTGTACATTGAAATTTCTGCTTGCGTATGCTTTAGAAGCAAGAATTAAGAGGACTACATTCATTATTTCAGCTGAAAAATGCTTAGTTTTTGATTTGTAGTCAACATTAATGAAATGTCCCCAACAGCGTTTTCAGCCCGAGTGGAGCGCATTTTGACTGTTTTTTTTAAAAACATCATTGTACATTGAAATTTCTGCTTGCGTATGCTTTAGAAGCAAGAATTAAGAGGACTACATTCATTATTTCAGCTGAAAAATGCTTAGTTTATGATTTATAGTCAACATTAAGGAAATGTTCCGAACAAGCGTTTTCAGCCCGAGTGGAGCACATTTTGACCGTTTTTTAAAAAACATCATTGTACATTGAAATTTCTGCTTGCGTATGCTTTAGAAGCAAGAATTAAGAGGACTACATTCATTATTTCAGCTGAAAAATGCTTAGTTTATGATTTATAGTCAACATTAATGAAATGTTCCAAACAAGCGTTTTCAGCCCGAGTGGAGCACATTTTGACCCTTTTTTTAAAAACATCATTGTACATTGAAATTTCTGCTTGCGTATGCTTTAGAAGCAAGAATTAAGAGGACTACATTCATTATTTCAGCTGAAAAATGCTTAGTTTATGATTTATAGTCAACATTAATGTCATGTCCCAAACAAGCGTTTTCAGCCCGAGTGGAGCACATTTTGACCCTTTTTTTAAAAACATCATTGTACATTGAAATTTCTGCTTGCGTATGCTTTAGAAGCAAGAATTAAGAGGACTACATTCATTATTTCAGCTGAAAAATGCTTAGTTTATGATTTATAGTCAACATTAATGTCATGTCCCAAACAAGCGTTTTCAGCCCGAGTGGAGCACATTTTGACCGTTTTTTTAAAAACATCATTGTACATTGAAATTTCTGTTTGCGTATGCTTTAGAAGCAAGAATTAAGAGGACTACATTCATTATTTCAGCTGAAAAATGCTTAGTTTATGATTTATAGTCAACATTAATGAAATGTCCCCAACAGCGTTTTCAGCCCGAGTGGAGCACATTTTGACCGTTTTTTTAAAAACATCATTGTACATTGAATTTTCTGTTTGTGTATGCTTTAGAAGCAAGAATTAAGAGGACTACATTCATTATTTCAGCTGAAAAATGCTTAGTTTATGATTTATAGTCAACATTAATGAAATGTCCCCAACAGCGTTTTCAGCCCGAGTGGAGCACATTTTGACTGTTTTTTTAAAAACATCATTGTACATTGAAATTTCTGCTTGCGTATGCTTTAGAAGCAAGAATTAAGAGGACTACATTCAT
Organism: Hippichthys cyanospilos; assembly: GCF_059441005.1. Lineage (NCBI taxonomy): Eukaryota > Metazoa > Chordata > Actinopteri > Syngnathiformes > Syngnathidae > Hippichthys > Hippichthys cyanospilos. The sequence goes on from NW_028283385.1 coordinate 515,022, forward strand.
TATTTCAGCTGAAAAATGCTTAGTTTTTGATTTATAGTCAACATTAATGAAATGTCCCCAACAGCGTTTTCAGCCCGAGTGGAGCACATTTTGACTGTTTTTTTTAAAAACATCATTGTACATTGAAATTTCTGCTTGCGTATGCTTTAGAAGCAAGAATTAAAAGGACTACATTCATTATTTCAGCTGAAAAATGCTTAGTTTATGATTTATAGTCAACATTAATGAAATGTCCCCAACAGCGTTTTCAGCCCGAGTGGAGCACATTTTGACTGTTTTTTTAAAAACATCATTGTACATTGAAATTTCTGCTTGCGTATGCTTTAGAAGCAAGAATTAAGAGGACTACATTCATTATTTCAGCTGAAAAATGCTTAGTTTATGATTTATAGTCAACATTAATGAAATGTTCCAAACAAGCGTTTTCAGCCCGAGTGGAGCACATTTTGACTGTTTTTTTAAAAACATCATTGTACATTGAAATTTCTGCTTGCGTATGCTTTAGAAGCAAGAATTAAGAGGACTACATTCATTATTTCAGCTGAAAAATGCTTAGTTTATGATTTATAGTCAACATTAATGTCATGTCCCAAACAAGCGTTTTCAGCCCGAGTGGAGCACATTTTGACTGTTTTTTTAAAAACATCATTGTACATTGAAATTTCTGCTTGCGTTTGCTTTAGAAGCAAGAATTAAGAGGACTACATTCATTATTTCAGCTGAAAAATGCTTAGTTTATGATTTATAGTCAACATTAATGAAATGTTCCAAACAAGCGTTTTCAGCCCGAGTGGAGCACATTTTGACCCTTTTTTTAAAAACATCATTGTACATTGAAATTTCTGCTTGCGTATGCTTTAGAAGCAAGAATTAAGAGGACTACATTCATTATTTCAGCTGAAAAATGCTTAGTTTTTGATTTGTAGTCAACATTAATGAAATGTCCCCAACAGCGTTTTCAGCCCGAGTGGAGCGCATTTTGACTGTTTTTTTTAAAAACATCATTGTACATTGAAATTTCTGCTTGCGTATGCTTTAGAAGCAAGAATTAAGAGGACTACATTCATTATTTCAGCTGAAAAATGCTTAGTTTATGATTTATAGTCAACATTAAGGAAATGTTCCGAACAAGCGTTTTCAGCCCGAGTGGAGCACATTTTGACCGTTTTTTAAAAAACATCATTGTACATTGAAATTTCTTTTTGCGTATGCTTTAGAAGCAAGAATTAAGAGGACTACATTCATTATTTCAGCTGAAAAATGCTTAGTTTATGATTTATAGTCAACATTAATGTCATGTCCCAAACAAGCGTTTTCAGCCCGAGTGGAGCACATTTTGACTGTTTTTTTAAAAACATCATTGTACATTGAAAATTCTGCTTGCGTATGCTTTAGAAGCAAGAATTAAGAGGACTACATTCATTATTTCAGCTGAAAAATGCTTAGTTTATGATTAATAGTCAACATTAATGAAATGTTCCAAACAAGCGTTTTCAGCCCGAGTGGAGCACATTTTGACCCTTTTTTTAAAAACATCATTGTACATTGAAATTTCTGCTTGCGTATGCTTTAGAAGCAAGAATTAAGAGGACTACATTCATTATTTCAGCTGAAAAATGCTTAGTTTTTGATTTGTAGTCAACATTAATGAAATGTCCCCAACAGCGTTTTCAGCCCGAGTGGAGCGCATTTTGACTGTTTTTTTTAAAAACATCATTGTACATTGAAATTTCTGCTTGCGTATGCTTTAGAAGCAAGAATTAAGAGGACTACATTCATTATTTCAGCTGAAAAATGCTTAGTTTATGATTTATAGTCAACATTAAGGAAATGTTCCGAACAAGCGTTTTCAGCCCGAGTGGAGCACATTTTGACCGTTTTTTAAAAAACATCATTGTACATTGAAATTTCTTTTTGCGTATGCTTTAGAAGCAAGAATTAAGAGGACTACATTCATTATTTCAGCTGAAAAATGCTTAGTTTATGATTTATAGTCAACATTAATGTCATGTCCCAAACAAGCGTTTTCAGCCCGAGTGGAGCACATTTTGACTGCTTTTTTAAAAACATCATTGTACATTGAAATTTCTGCTTGCGTATGCTTTAGAAGCAAGAATTAAGAGGACTACATTCATTATTTCAGCTGAAAAATGCTTAGTTTATGATTTATAGTCAACATTAATGAAATGTTCCAAACAAGCGTTTTCAGCCCGAGTGGAGCACATTTTGACCCTTTTTTTAAAAACATCATTGTACATTGAAATTTCTGCTTGCGTATGCTTTAGAAGCAAGAATTAAGAGGACTACATTCATTATTTCAGCTGAAAAATGCTTAGTTTTTGATTTGTAGTCAACATTAATGAAATGTCCCCAACAGCGTTTTCAGCCCGAGTGGAGCGCATTTTGACTGTTTTTTTTAAAAACATCATTGTACATTGAAATTTCTGCTTGCGTATGCTTTAGAAGCAAGAATTAAGAGGACTACATTCATTATTTCAGCTGAAAAATGCTTAGTTTATGATTTATAGTCAACATTAATGTAATGTCCCCAACAGCGTTTTCAGCCCGAGTGGAGCACATTTTGACTGTTTTTTTTAAAAACATCATTGTACATTGAAATTTCTGCTTGCGTATGCTTTAGAAGCAAGAATTAAGAGGACTACATTCATTATTTCAGCTGAAAAATGCTTAGTTTATGATTTATAGTCAACATTAAGGAAATGTTCCGAACAAGCGTTTTTAGCCCGAGTGGAGCACATTTTGACCGTTTTTTTAAAAACATCATTGTACATTGAAATTTCTGCTTGCGTATGCTTTAGAAGCAAGAATTAAGAGGACTACATTCATTATTTCAGCTGAAAAATGCTTAGTTTATGATTTATAGTCAACATTAATGAAATGTCCCCAACAGCGTTTTCAGCCCGAGTGGAGCGCATTTTGACTGTTTTTTTTAAAAACATCATTGTACATTGAAATTTCTGCTTGCGTATGCTTTAGAAGCAAGAATTAAGAGGACTACATTCATTATTTCAGCTGAAAAATGCTTAGTTTATGATTTATAGTCAACATTAATGAAATGTCCCCAACAGCGTTTTCAGCCCGAGTGGAGCACATTTTGACTGTTTTTTTAAAAACATCATTGTACATTGAAATTTCTGCTTGCGTATGCTTTAGAAGCAAGAATTAAGAGGACTACATTCATTATTTCAGCTGAAAAATGCTTAGTTTTTGATTTGTAGTCAACATTAATGAAATGTCCCCAACAGCGTTTTCAGCCCGAGTGGAGCACATTTTGACTGTTTTTTTAAAAACATCATTGTACATTGAAATTTCTGCTTGCGTATGCTTTAGAAGCAAGAATTAAGAGGACTACATTCATTATTTCAGCTGAAAAATGCTTAGTTTTTGATTTGTAGTCAACATTAATGAAATGTCCCCAACAGCGTTTTCAGCCCGAGTGGAGCACATTTTGACTGTTTTTTTTAAAAACATCATTGTACATTGAAATTTCTGCTTGCGTATGCTTTAGAAGCAAGAATTAAGAGGACTACATTCATTATTTCAGCTGAAAAATGCTTAGTTTATGATTTATAGTCAACATTAAGGAAATGTTCCGAACAAGCGTTTTCAGCCCGAGTGGAGCACATTTTGACCGTTTTTTTAAAAACATCATTGTACATTGAAATTTCTGCTTGCGTATGCTTTAGAAGCAAGAATTAAGAGGACTACATTCATTATTTCAGCTGAAAAATGCTTAGTTTATGATTTATAGTCAACATTAATGAAATGTCCCCAACAGCGTTTTCAGCCCGAGTGGAGCACATTTTGACTGTTTTTTTTAAAAACATCATTGTACATTGAAATTTCTGCTTGCGTATGCTTTAGAAGCAAGAATTAAGAGGACTACATTCATTATTTCAGCTGAAAAATGCTTAGTTTATGATTTATAGTCAACATTAATGAAATGTTCCAAACAAGCGTTTTCAGCCCGAGTGGAGCACATTTTGACCGTTTTTTTAAAAACATCATTGTACATTGAAATTTCTGTTTGCGTATGCTTTAGAAGCAAGAATTAAGAGGACTACATTCATTATTTCAGCTGAAAAATGCTTAGTTTATGATTTATAGTCAACATTAATGTAATGTCCCAAACAAGCGTTTTCAGCCCGAGTGGAGCACATTTTGACCGTTTTTTTAAAAACATCATTGTACATTGAAATTTCTGCTTGCGTATGCTTTAGAAGCAAGAATTAAGAGGACTACATTCATTATTTCAGCTGAAAAATGCTTAGTTTATGATTTATAGTCAACATTAATGAAATGTCCCCAACAGCGTTTTCAGCCCGAGTGGAGCGCATTTTGACTGTTTTTTTTAAAAACATCATTGTACATTGAAATTTCTGCTTGCGTATGCTTTAGAAGCAAGAATTAAGAGGACTACATTCATTATTTCAGCTGAAAAATGCTTAGTTTATGATTTATAGTCAACATTAATGAAATGTCCCCAACAGCGTTTTCAGCCCGAGTGGAGCACATTTTGACTGTTTTTTTTAAAAACATCATTGTACATTGAAATTTCTGCTTGCGTATGCTTTAGAAGCAAGAATTAAGAGGACTACATTCATTATTTCAGCTGAAAAATGCTTAGTTTTTGATTTGTAGTCAACATTAATGAAATGTCCCCAACAGCGTTTTCAGCCCGAGTGGAGCACATTTTGACTGTTTTTTTAAAAACATCATTGTACATTGAAATTTCTGCTTGCGTATGCTTTAGAAGCAAGAATTAAGAGGACTACATTCATTATTTCAGCTGAAAAATGCTTAGTTTTTGATTTGTAGTCAACATTAATGAAATGTCCCCAACAGCGTTTTCAGCCCGAGTGGAGCACATTTTGACTGTTTTTTTTAAAAACATCATTGTACATTGAAATTTCTGCTTGCGTATGCTTTAGAAGCAAGAATTAAGAGGACTACATTCATTATTTCAGCTGAAAAATGCTTAGTTTATGATTTATAGTCAACATTAAGGAAATGTTCCGAACAAGCGTTTTCAGCCCGAGTGGAGCACATTTTGACCGTTTTTTTAAAAACATCATTGTACATTGAAATTTCTGCTTGCGTATGCTTTAGAAGCAAGAATTAAGAGGACTACATTCATTATTTCAGCTGAAAAATGCTTAGTTTATGATTTATAGTCAACATTAATGAAATGTCCCCAACAGCGTTTTCAGCCCGAGTGGAGCACATTTTGACTGTTTTTTTTAAAAACATCATTGTACATTGAAATTTCTGCTTGCGTATGCTTTAGAAGCAAGAATTAAGAGGACTACATTCATTATTTCAGCTGAAAAATGCTTAGTTTATGATTTATAGTCAACATTAATGAAATGTTCCGAACAAGCGTTTTCAGCCCGAGTGGAGCACATTTTGACCGTTTTTTTAAAAACATCATTGTACATTGAAATTTCTGCTTGCGTATGCTTTAGAAGCAAGAATTAAGAGGACTACATTCATTATTTCAGCTGAAAAATGCTTAGTTTATGATTTATAGTCAACATTAATGAAATGTTCCAAACAAGCGTTTTCAGCCCGAGTGGAGCACATTTTGACCGTTTTTTTAAAAACATCATTGTACATTGAAATTTCTGTTTGCGTATGCTTTAGAAGCAAGAATTAAGAGGACTACATTCATTATTTCAGCTGAAAAATGCTTAGTTTATGATTTATAGTCAACATTAATGTAATGTCCCAAACAAGCGTTTTCAGCCCGAGTGGAGCACATTTTGACCGTTTTTTTAAAAACATCATTGTACATTGAAATTTCTGCTTGCGTATGCTTTAGAAGCAAGAATTAAGAGGACTACATTCATTATTTCAGCTGAAAAATGCTTAGTTTATGATTTATAGTCAACATTAATGAAATGTCCCCAACAGCGTTTTCAGCCCGAGTGGAGCGCATTTTGACTGTTTTTTTTAAAACATCATTGTACATTGAAATTTCTGCTTGCGTATGCTTTAGAAGCAAGAATTAAGAGGACTACATTCATTATTTCAGCTGAAAAATGCTTAGTTTATGATTTATAGTCAACATTAATGAAATGTCCCCAACAGCGTTTTCAGCCCGAGTGGAGCACATTTTGACTGTTTTTTTTAAAAACATCATTGTACATTGAAATTTCTGCTTGCGTATGCTTTAGAAGCAAGAATTAAGAGGACTACATTCATTATTTCAGCTGAAAAATGCTTAGTTTTTGATTTGTAGTCAACATTAATGAAATGTCCCCAACAGCGTTTTCAGCCCGAGTGGAGCACATTTTGACTGTTTTTTTAAAAACATCATTGTACATTGAAATTTCTGCTTGCGTATGCTTTAGAAGCAAGAATTAAGAGGACTACATTCATTATTTCAGCTGAAAAATGCTTAGTTTTTGATTTGTAGTCAACATTAATGAAATGTCCCCAACAGCGTTTTCAGCCCGAGTGGAGCACATTTTGACTGTTTTTTTTAAAAACATCATTGTACATTGAAATTTCTGCTTGCGTATGCTTTAGAAGCAAGAATTAAGAGGACTACATTCATTATTTCAGCTGAAAAATGCTTAGTTTATGATTTATAGTCAACATTAAGGAAATGTTCCGAACAAGCGTTTTCAGCCCGAGTGGAGCACATTTTGACCGTTTTTTTAAAAACATCATTGTACATTGAAATTTCTGCTTGCGTATGCTTTAGAAGCAAGAATTAAGAGGACTACATTCATTATTTCAGCTGAAAAATGCTTAGTTTATGATTTATAGTCAACATTAATGAAATGTCCCCAACAGCGTTTTCAGCCCGAGTGGAGCACATTTTGACTGTTTTTTTTAAAAACATCATTGTACATTGAAATTTCTGCTTGCGTATGCTTTAGAAGCAAGAATTAAGAGGACTACATTCATTATTTCAGCTGAAAAATGCTTAGTTTATGATTTATAGTCAACATTAATGAAATGTTCCAAACAAGCGTTTTCAGCCCGAGTGGAGCACATTTTGACCGTTTTTTTAAAAACATCATTGTACATTGAAATTTCTGTTTGTGTATGCTTTAGAAGCAAGAATTAAGAGGACTACATTCATTATTTCAGCTGAAAAATGCTTAGTTTATGATTTATAGTCAACATTAATGTAATGTCCCAAACAAGCGTTTTCAGCCCGAGTGGAGCACATTTTGACCGTTTTTTTAAAAACATCATTGTACATTGAAATTTCTGTTTGCGTATGCTTTAGAAGCAAGAATTAAGAGGACTACATTCATTATTTCAGCTGAAAAATGCTTAGTTTATGATTTATAGTCAACATTAATGTAATGTCCCAAACAAGCGTTTTCAGCCCGAGTGGAGCACATTTTGACTGTTTTTTTAAAAACATCATTGTACATTGAAATTTCTGCTTGCGTATGCTTTAGAAGCAAGAATTAAGAGGACTACATTCATTATTTCAGCTGAAAAATGCTTAGTTTATGATTTATAGTCAACATTAATGAAATGTTCCAAACAAGCGTTTTCAGCCCGAGTGGAGCACATTTTGACCGATTTTTTAAAAACATCATTGTACATTGAAATTTCTGTTTGTGTATGCTTTAGAAGCAAGAATTAAGAGGACTACATTCATTATTTAAGCTGAAAAATGCTTAGTTTATGATTTATAGTCAACATTAATGTAATGTCCCAAACAAGCGTTTTCAGCCCGAGTGGAGCACATTTTGACCGTTTTTTTAAAAACATCATTGTACATTGAAATTTCTGTTTGCGTATGCTTTAGAAGCAAGAATTAAGAGGACTACATTCATTATTTCAGCTGAAAAATGCTTAGTTTATGATTTATAGTCAACATTAATGAAATGTCCCCAACAGCGTTTTCAGCCCGAGTGGAGCACATTTTGACCGTTTTTTTAAAAACATCATTGTACATTTAATTTTCTGTTTGTGTATGCTTTAGAAGCAAGAATTAAGAGGACTACATTCATTATTTCAGCTGAAAAATGCTTAGTTTATGATTTATAGTCAACATTAATGAAATGTCCCCAACAGCGTTTTCAGCCCGAGTGGAGCACATTTTGACTGTTTTTTTAAAAACATCATTGTACATTGAAATTTCTGCTTGCGTATGCTTTAGAAGCAAGAATTAAGAGGACTACATTCATTATTTCAGCTGAAAAATGCTTAGTTTTTGATTTATAGTCAACATTAATGAAATGTCCCCAACAGCGTTTTCAGCCCGAGTGGAGCACATTTTGACTGTTTTTTTTAAAAACATCAATGTACATTGAAATTTCTGCTTGCGTATGCTTTAGAAGCAAGAATTAAAAGGACTACATTCATTATTTCAGCTGAAAAATGCTTAGTTTATGATTTATAGTCAACATTAATGAAATGTCCCCAACAGCGTTTTCAGCCCGAGTGGAGCACATTTTGACTGTTTTTTTAAAAACATCATTGTACATTGAAATTTCTGCTTGCGTATGCTTTAGAAGCAAGAATTAAGAGGACTACATTCATTATTTCAGCTGAAAAATGCTTAGTTTATGATTTATAGTCAACATTAATGAAATGTTCCAAACAAGCGTTTTCAGCCCGAGTGGAGCACATTTTCACCCTTTTTTTAAAAACATCATTGTACATTGAAATTTCTGCTTGCGTATGCTTTAGAAGCAAGAATTAAGAGGACTACATTCATTATTTCAGCTGAAAAATGCTTAGTTTATGATTTATAGTCAACATTAATGTCATGTCCCAAACAAGCGTTTTCAGCCCGAGTGGAGCACATTTTGACTGCTTTTTTAAAAACATCATTGTACATTGAAATTTCTGCTTGCGTATGCTTTAGAAGCAAGAATTAAGAGGACTACATTCATTATTTCAGCTGAAAAATGCTTAGTTTATGATTTATAGTCAACATTAATGAAATGTTCCAAACAAGCGTTTTCAGCCCGAGTGGAGCACATTTTGACCCTTTTTTTAAAAACATCATTGTACATTGAAATTTCTGCTTGCGTATGCTTTAGAAGCAAGAATTAAGAGGACTACATTCATTATTTCAGCTGAAAAATGCTTAGTTTATGATTTATAGTCAACATTAATGTCATGTCCCAAACAAGCGTTTTCAGCCCGAGTCGAGCACATTTTGACTGTTTTTTTAAAAACATCATTGTACATTGAAATTTCTGCTTGCGTATGCTTTAGAAGCAAGAATTAAGAGGACTACATTCATTATTTCAGCTGAAAAATGCTTAGTTTATGATTTATAGTCAACATTAATGAAATGTTCCAAACAAGCGTTTTCAGCCCGAGTGGAGCACATTTTGACCCTTTTTTTAAAAACATCATTGTACATTGAAATTTCTGCTTGCGTATGCTTTAGAAGCAAGAATTAAGAGGACTACATTCATTATTTCAGCTGAAAAATGCTTAGTTTTTGATTTGTAGTCAACATTAATGAAATGTCCCCAACAGCGTTTTCAGCCCGAGTGGAGCGCATTTTGACTGTTTTTTTTAAAAACATCATTGTACATTGAAATTTCTGCTTGCGTATGCTTTAGAAGCAAGAATTAAGAGGACTACATTCATTATTTCAGCTGAAAAATGCTTAGTTTATGATTTATAGTCAACATTAAGGAAATGTTCCGAACAAGCGTTTTCAGCCCGAGTGGAGCACATTTTGACCGTTTTTTAAAAAACATCATCGTACATTGAAATTTCTGCTTGCGTATGCTTTAGAAGCAAGAATTAAGAGGACTACATTCATTATTTCAGCTGAAAAATGCTTAGTTTATGATTTATAGTCAACATTAATGAAATGTTCCAAACAAGCGTTTTCAGCCCGAGTGGAGCACATTTTGACCCTTTTTTTAAAAACATCATTGTACATTGAAATTTCTGCTTGCGTATGCTTTAGAAGCAAGAATTAAGAGGACTACATTCATTATTTCAGCTGAAAAATGCTTAGTTTATGATTTATAGTCAACATTAATGTCATGTCCCAAACAAGCGTTTTCAGCCCGAGTGGAGCACATTTTGACCCTTTTTTTAAAAACATCATTGTACATTGAAATTTCTGCTTGCGTATGCTTTAGAAGCAAGAATTAAGAGGACTACATTCATTATTTCAGCTGAAAAATGCTTAGTTTATGATTTATAGTCAACATTAATGTAATGTCCCAAACAAGCGTTTTCAGCCCGAGTGGAGCACATTTTGACCGTTTTTTTAAAAACATCATTGTACATTGAAATTTCTGTTTGCGTATGCTTTAGAAGCAAGAATTAAGAGGACTACATTCATTATTTCAGCTGAAAAATGCTTAGTTTATGATTTATAGTCAACATTAATGAAATGTCCCCAACAGCGTTTTCAGCCCGAGTGGAGCACATTTTGACCGTTTTTTTAAAAACATCATTGTACATTGAATTTTCTGTTTGTGTATGCTTTAGAAGCAAGAATTAAGAGGACTACATTCATTATTTCAGCTGAAAAATGCTTAGTTTATGATTTATAGTCAACATTAATGAAATGTCCCCAACAGCGTTTTCAGCCCGAGTGGAGCACATTTTGACTGTTTTTTTAAAAACATCATTGTACATTGAAATTTCTGCTTGCGTATGCTTTAGAAGCAAGAATTAAGAGGACTACATTCATTATTTCAGCTGAAAAATGCTTAGTTTTTGATTTATAGTCAACATTAATGAAATGTCCCCAACAGCGTTTTCAGCCCGAGTGGAGCACATTTTGACTGTTTTTTTTAAAAACATCATTGTACATTGAAATTTCTGCTTGCGTATGCTTTAGAAGCAAGAATTAAAAGGACTACATTCATTATTTCAGCTGAAAAATGCTTAGTTTATGATTTATAGTCAACATTAATGAAATGTCCCCAACAGCGTTTTCAGCCCGAGTGGAGCACATTTTGACTGTTTTTTTAAAAACATCATTGTACATTGAAATTTCTGCTTGCGTATGCTTTAGAAGCAAGAATTAAGAGGACTACATTCATTATTTCAGCTGAAAAATGCTTAGTTTATGATTTATAGTCAACATTAATGAAATGTTCCAAACAAGCGTTTTCAGCCCGAGTGGAGCACATTTTGACTGTTTTTTTAAAAACATCATTGTACATTGAAATTTCTGCTTGCGTATGCTTTAGAAGCAAGAATTAAGAGGACTACATTCATTATTTCAGCTGAAAAATGCTTAGTTTATGATTTATAGTCAACATTAATGTCATGTCCCAAACAAGCGTTTTCAGCCCGAGTGGAGCACATTTTGACTGTTTTTTTAAAAACATCATTGTACATTGAAATTTCTGCTTGCGTTTGCTTTAGAAGCAAGAATTAAGAGGACTACATTCATTATTTCAGCTGAAAAATGCTTAGTTTATGATTTATAGTCAACATTAATGAAATGTTCCAAACAAGCGTTTTCAGCCCGAGTGGAGCACATTTTGACCCTTTTTTTAAAAACATCATTGTACATTGAAATTTCTGCTTGCGTATGCTTTAGAAGCAAGAATTAAGAGGACTACATTCATTATTTCAGCTGAAAAATGCTTAGTTTTTGATTTGTAGTCAACATTAATGAAATGTCCCCAACAGCGTTTTCAGCCCGAGTGGAGCGCATTTTGACTGTTTTTTTTAAAAACATCATTGTACATTGAAATTTCTGCTTGCGTATGCTTTAGAAGCAAGAATTAAGAGGACTACATTCATTATTTCAGCTGAAAAATGCTTAGTTTATGATTTATAGTCAACATTAAGGAAATGTTCCGAACAAGCGTTTTCAGCCCGAGTGGAGCACATTTTGACCGTTTTTTAAAAAACATCATTGTACATTGAAATTTCTTTTTGCGTATGCTTTAGAAGCAAGAATTAAGAGGACTACATTCATTATTTCAGCTGAAAAATGCTTAGTTTATGATTTATAGTCAACATTAATGTCATGTCCCAAACAAGCGTTTTCAGCCCGAGTGGAGCACATTTTGACTGTTTTTTTAAAAACATCATTGTACATTGAAAATTCTGCTTGCGTATGCTTTAGAAGCAAGAATTAAGAGGACTACATTCATTATTTCAGCTGAAAAATGCTTAGTTTATGATTAATAGTCAACATTAATGAATTGTTCCAAACAAGCGTTTTCAGCCCGAGTGGAGCACATTTTGACCCTTTTTTTAAAAACATCATTGTACATTGAAATTTCTGCTTGCGTATGCTTTAGAAGCAAGAATTAAGAGGACTACATTCATTATTTCAGCTGAAAAATGCTTAGTTTTTGATTTGTAGTCAACATTAATGAAATGTCCCCAACAGCGTTTTCAGCCCGAGTGGAGCGCATTTTGACTGTTTTTTTTAAAAACATCATTGTACATTGAAATTTCTGCTTGCGTATGCTTTAGAAGCAAGAATTAAGAGGACTACATTCATTATTTCAGCTGAAAAATGCTTAGTTTATGATTTATAGTCAACATTAAGGAAATGTTCCGAACAAGCGTTTTCAGCCCGAGTGGAGCACATTTTGACCGTTTTTTAAAAAACATCATTGTACATTGAAATTTCTTTTTGCGTATGCTTTAGATGCAAGAATTAAGAGGACTACATTCATTATTTCAGCTGAAAAATGCTTAGTTTATGATTTATAGTCAACATTAATGTCATGTCCCAAACAAGCGTTTTCAGCCCGAGTGGAGCACATTTTGACTGCTTTTTTAAAAACATCATTGTACATTGAAATTTCTGCTTGCGTATGCTTTAGAAGCAAGAATTAAGAGGACTACATTCATTATTTCAGCTGAAAAATGCTTAGTTTATGATTTATAGTCAACATTAATGAAATGTTCCAAACAAGCGTTTTCAGCCCGAGTGGAGCACATTTTGACTGTTTTTTTAAAAACATCATTGTACATTGAAATTTCTGCTTGCGTATGCTTTAGAAGCAAGAATTAAGAGGACTACATTCATTATTTCAGCTGAAAAATGCTTAGTTTTTGATTTATAGTCAACATTAATGAAATGTCCCCAACAGCGTTTTCAGCCCGAGTGGAGCACATTTTGACTGTTTTTTTTAAAAACATCATTGTACATTGAAATTTCTGCTTGCGTATGCTTTAGAAGCAAGAATTAAAAGGACTACATTCATTATTTCAGCTGAAAAATGCTTAGTTTATGATTTATAGTCAACATTAATGAAATGTCCCCAACAGCGTTTTCAGCCCGAGTGGAGCACATTTTGACTGTTTTTTTAAAAACATCATTGTACATTGAAATTTCTGCTTGCGTATGCTTTAGAAGCAAGAATTAAGAGGACTACATTCATTATTTCAGCTGAAAAATGCTTAGTTTATGATTTATAGTCAACATTAATGAAATGTTCCAAACAAGCGTTTTCAGCCCGAGTGGAGCACATTTTGACCCTTTTTTTAAAAACATCATTGTACATTGAAATTTCTGCTTGCGTATGCTTTAGAAGCAAGAATTAAGAGGACTACATTCATTATTTCAGCTGAAAAATGCTTAGTTTATGATTTATAGTCAACATTAATGTCATGTCCCAAACAAGCGTTTTCAGCCCGAGTGGAGCACATTTTGACTGTTTTTTTAAAAACATCATTGTACATTGAAATTTCTGCTTGCGTATGCTTTAGAAGCAAGAATTAAGAGGACTACATTCATTATTTCAGCTGAAAAATGCTTAGTTTATGATTTATAGTCAACATTAATGAAATGTTCCAAACAAGCGTTTTCAGCCCGAGTGGAGCACATTTTGACCCTTTTTTTAAAAACATCATTGTACATTGAAATTTCTGCTTGCGTATGCTTTAGAAGCAAGAATTAAGAGGACTACATTCATTATTTCAGCTGAAAAATGCTTAGTTTTTGATTTGTAGTCAACATTAATGAAATGTCCCCAACAGCGTTTTCAGCCCGAGTGGAGCGCATTTTGACTGTTTTTTTTAAAAACATCATTGTACATTGAAATTTCTGCTTGCGTATGCTTTAGAAGCAAGAATTAAGAGGACTACATTCATTATTTCAGCTGAAAAATGCTTAGTTTATGATTTATAGTCAACATTAAGGAAATGTTCCGAACAAGCGTTTTCAGCCCGAGTGGAGCACATTTTGACCGTTTTTTAAAAAACATCATTGTACATTGAAATTTCTTTTTGCGTATGCTTTAGAAGCAAGAATTAAGAGGACTACATTCATTATTTCAGCTGAAAAATGCTTAGTTTATGATTTATAGTCAACATTAATGTCATGTCCCAAACAAGCGTTTTCAGCCCGAGTGGAGCACATTTTGACTGTTTTTTTAAAAACATCATTGTACATTGAAATTTCTGCTTGCGTATGCTTTAGAAGCAAGAATTAAGAGGACTACATTCATTATTTCAGCTGAAAAATGCTTAGTTTATGATTTATAGTCAACATTAATGAAATGTTCCGAACAAGCGTTTTCAGCCCGAGTGGAGCACATTTTGACCCTTTTTTTAAAAACATCATTGTACATTGAAATTTCTGTTTGCGTATGCTTTAGAAGCAAGAATTAAGAGGACTACATTCATTATTTCAGCTGAAAAATGCTTAGTTTATGATTTATAGTCAACATTAATGAAATGTCCCCAACAGCGTTTTCAGCCCGAGTGGAGCACATTTTGACCGTTTTTTTAAAAACATCATTGTACATTGAATTTTCTGTTTGTGTATGCTTTAGAAGCAAGAATTAAGAGGACTACATTCATTATTTCAGCTGAAAAATGCTTAGTTTATGATTTATAGTCAACATTAATGAAATGTCCCCAACAGCGTTTTCAGCCCGAGTGGAGCACATTTTGACTGTTTTTTTAAAAACATCATTGTACATTGAAATTTCTGCTTGCGTATGCTTTAGAAGCAAGAATTAAGAGGACTACATTCATTATTTCAGCTGAAAAATGCTTAGTTTTTGATTTATAGTCAACATTAATGAAATGTCCCCAACAGCGTTTTCAGCCCGAGTGGAGCACATTTTGACTGTTTTTTTTAAAAACATCATTGTACATTGAAATTTCTGCTTGCGTATGCTTTAGAAGCAAGAATTAAAAGGACTACATTCATTATTTCAGCTGAAAAATGCTTAGTTTATGATTTATAGTCAACATTAATGAAATGTCCCCAACAGCGTTTTCAGCCCGAGTGGAGCACATTTTGACTGTTTTTTTAAAAACATCATTGTACATTGAAATTTCTGCTTGCGTATGCTTTAGAAGCAAGAATTAAGAGGACTACATTCATTATTTCAGCTGAAAAATGCTTAGTTTATGATTTATAGTCAACATTAATGAAATGTTCCAAACAAGCGTTTTCAGCCCGAGTGGAGCACATTTTGACTGTTTTTTTAAAAACATCATTGTACATTGAAATTTCTGCTTGCGTATGCTTTAGAAGCAAGAATTAAGAGGACTACATTCATTATTTCAGCTGAAAAATGCTTAGTTTATGATTTATAGTCAACATTAATGTCATGTCCCAAACAAGCGTTTTCAGCCCGAGTGGAGCACATTTTGACTGTTTTTTTAAAAACATCATTGTACATTGAAATTTCTGCTTGCGTTTGCTTTAGAAGCAAGAATTAAGAGGACTACATTCATTATTTCAGCTGAAAAATGCTTAGTTTATGATTTATAGTCAACATTAATGAAATGTTCCAAACAAGCGTTTTCAGCCCGAGTGGAGCACATTTTGACCCTTTTTTTAAAAACATCATTGTACATTGAAATTTCTGCTTGCGTATGCTTTAGAAGCAAGAATTAAGAGGACTACATTCATTATTTCAGCTGAAAAATGCTTAGTTTTTGATTTGTAGTCAACATTAATGAAATGTCCCCAACAGCGTTTTCAGCCCGAGTGGAGCGCATTTTGACTGTTTTTTTTAAAAACATCATTGTACATTGAAATTTCTGCTTGCGTATGCTTTAGAAGCAAGAATTAAGAGGACTACATTCATTATTTCAGCTGAAAAATGCTTAGTTTATGATTTATAGTCAACATTAAGGAAATGTTCCGAACAAGCGTTTTCAGCCCGAGTGGAGCACATTTTGACCGTTTTTTAAAAAACATCATTGTACATTGAAATTTCTTTTTGCGTATGCTTTAGAAGCAAGAATTAAGAGGACTACATTCATTATTTCAGCTGAAAAATGCTTAGTTTATGATTTATAGTCAACATTAATGTCATGTCCCAAACAAGCGTTTTCAGCCCGAGTGGAGCACATTTTGACTGTTTTTTTAAAAACATCATTGTACATTGAAAATTCTGCTTGCGTATGCTTTAGAAGCAAGAATTAAGAGGACTACATTCATTATTTCAGCTGAAAAATGCTTAGTTTATGATTAATAGTCAACATTAATGAAATGTTCCAAACAAGCGTTTTCAGCCCGAGTGGAGCACATTTTGACCCTTTTTTTAAAAACATCATTGTACATTGAAATTTCTGCTTGCGTATGCTTTAGAAGCAAGAATTAAGAGGACTACATTCATTATTTCAGCTGAAAAATGCTTAGTTTTTGATTTGTAGTCAACATTAATGAAATGTCCCCAACAGCGTTTTCAGCCCGAGTGGAGCGCATTTTGACTGTTTTTTTTAAAAACATCATTGTACATTGAAATTTCTGCTTGCGTATGCTTTAGAAGCAAGAATTAAGAGGACTACATTCATTATTTCAGCTGAAAAATGCTTAGTTTATGATTTATAGTCAACATTAATGAAATGTTCCAAACAAGCGTTTTCAGCCCGAGTGGAGCACATTTTGACTGTTTTTTTAAAAACATCATTGTACATTGAAATTTCTGCTTGCGTATGCTTTAGAAGCAAGAATTAAAAGGACTACATTCATTATTTCAGCTGAAAAATGCTTAGTTTATGATTTATAGTCAACATTAATGAAATGTCCCCAACAGCGTTTTCAGCCCGAGTGGAGCACATTTTGACTGTTTTTTTAAAAACATCATTGTACATTGAAATTTCTGCTTGCGTATGCTTTAGAAGCAAGAATTAAGAGGACTACATTCATTATTTCAGCTGAAAAATGCTTAGTTTATGATTTATAGTCAACATTAATGAAATGTTCCAAACAAGCGTTTTCAGCCCGAGTGGAGCACATTTTGACCCTTTTTTTAAAAACATCATTGTACATTGAAATTTCTGCTTGCGTATGCTTTAGAAGCAAGAATTAAGAGGACTACATTCATTATTTCAGCTGAAAAATGCTTAGTTTATGATTTATAGTCAACATTAATGTCATGTCCCAAACAAGCGTTTTCAGCCCGAGTGGAGCACATTTTGACTGTTTTTTTAAAAACATCATTGTACATTGAAATTTCTGCTTGCGTATGCTTTAGAAGCAAGAATTAAGAGGACTACATTCATTATTTCAGCTGAAAAATGCTTAGTTTATGATTTATAGTCAACATTAATGAAATGTTCCAAACAAGCGTTTTCAGCCCGAGTGGAGCACATTTTGACCCTTTTTTTAAAAACATCATTGTACATTGAAATTTCTGCTTGCGTATGCTTTAGAAGCAAGAATTAAGAGGACTACATTCATTATTTCAGCTGAAAAATGCTTAGTTTTTGATTTGTAGTCAACATTAATGAAATGTCCCCAACAGCGTTTTCAGCCCGAGTGGAGCGCATTTTGACTGTTTTTTTTAAAAACATCATTGTACATTGAAATTTCTGCTTGCGTATGCTTTAGAAGCAAGAATTAAGAGGACTACATTCATTATTTCAGCTGAAAAATGCTTAGTTTATGATTTATAGTCAACATTAAGGAAATGTTCCGAACAAGCGTTTTCAGCCCGAGTGGAGCACATTTTGACCGTTTTTTAAAAAACATCATTGTACATTGAAATTTCTTTTTGCGTATGCTTTAGAAGCAAGAATTAAGAGGACTACATTCATTATTTCAGCTGAAAAATGCTTAGTTTATGATTTATAGTCAACATTAATGTCATGTCCCAAACAAGCGTTTTCAGCCCGAGTGGAGCACATTTTGACTGTTTTTTTAAAAACATCATTGTACATTGAAATTTCTGCTTGCGTATGCTTTAGAAGCAAGAATTAAGAGGACTACATTCATTATTTCAGCTGAAAAATGCTTAGTTTATGATTTATAGTCAACATTAATGAAATGTTCCAAACAAGCGTTTTCAGCCCGAGTGGAGCACATTTTGACCCTTTTTTTAAAAACATCATTGTACATTGAAATTTCTGCTTGCGTATGCTTTAGAAGCAAGAATTAGGAGGACTACATTCATTATTTCAGCTGAAAAATGCTTAGTTTATGATTTATAGTCAACATTAATGTAATGTCCCAAACAAGCGTTTTCAGCCCGAGTGGAGCACATTTTGACTGTTTTTTTAAAAACATCATTGTACATTGAAATTTCTGCTTGCGTATGCTTTAGAAGCAAGAATTAAGAGGACTACATTCATTATTTCAGCTGAAAAATGCTTAGTTTATGATTTATAGTCAACATTAAGGAAATGTTCCGAACAAGCGTTTTCAGCCCGAGTGGAGCACATTTTGACCGTTTTTTAAAAAACATCATTGTACATTGAAATTTCTTTTTGCGTATGCTTTAGAAGCAAGAATTAAGAGGACTACATTCATTATTTCAGCTGAAAAATGCTTAGTTTATGATTTATAGTCAACATTAATGTCATGTCCCAAACAAGCGTTTTCAGCCCGAGTGGAGCACATTTTGACTGTTTTTTTAAAAACATCATTGTACATTGAAAATTCTGCTTGCGTATGCTTTAGAAGCAAGAATTAAGAGGACTACATTCATTATTTCAGCTGAAAAATGCTTAGTTTATGATTAATAGTCAACATTAATGAAATGTTCCAAACAAGCGTTTTCAGCCCGAGTGGAGCACATTTTGACCCTTTTTTTAAAAACATCATTGTACATTGAAATTTCTGCTTGCGTATGCTTTAGAAGCAAGAATTAAGAGGACTACATTCATTATTTCAGCTGAAAAATGCTTAGTTTTTGATTTGTAGTCAACATTAATGAAATGTCCCCAACAGCGTTTTCAGCCCGAGTGGAGCGCATTTTGACTGTTTTTTTTAAAAACATCATTGTACATTGAAATTTCTGCTTGCGTATGCTTTAGAAGCAAGAATTAAGAGGACTACATTCATTATTTCAGCTGAAAAATGCTTAGTTTATGATTTATAGTCAACATTAATGAAATGTTCCAAACAAGCGTTTTCAGCCCGAGTGGAGCACATTTTGACTGTTTTTTTAAAAACATCATTGTACATTGAAATTTCTGCTTGCGTATGCTTTAGAAGCAAGAATTAAAAGGACTACATTCATTATTTCAGCTGAAAAATGCTTAGTTTATGATTTATAGTCAACATTAATGAAATGTCCCCAACAGCGTTTTCAGCCCGAGTGGAGCACATTTTGACTGTTTTTTTAAAAACATCATTGTACATTGAAATTTCTGCTTGCGTATGCTTTAGAAGCAAGAATTAAGAGGACTACATTCATTATTTCAGCTGAAAAATGCTTAGTTTATGATTTATAGTCAACATTAATGAAATGTTCCAAACAAGCGTTTTCAGCCCGAGTGGAGCACATTTTGACCCTTTTTTTAAAAACATCATTGTACATTGAAATTTCTGCTTGCGTATGCTTTAGAAGCAAGAATTAAGAGGACTACATTCATTATTTCAGCTGAAAAATGCTTAGTTTATGATTTATAGTCAACATTAATGTCATGTCCCAAACAAGCGTTTTCAGCCCGAGTGGAGCACATTTTGACTGTTTTTTTAAAAACATCATTGTACATTGAAATTTCTGCTTGCGTATGCTTTAGAAGCAAGAATTAAGAGGACTACATTCATTATTTCAGCTGAAAAATGCTTAGTTTATGATTTATAGTCAACATTAATGAAATGTTCCAAACAAGCGTTTTCAGCCCGAGTGGAGCACATTTTGACCCTTTTTTTAAAAACATCATTGTACATTGAAATTTCTGCTTGCGTATGCTTTAGAAGCAAGAATTAAGAGGACTACATTCATTATTTCAGCTGAAAAATGCTTAGTTTTTGATTTGTAGTCAACATTAATGAAATGTCCCCAACAGCGTTTTCAGCCCGAGTGGAGCGCATTTTGACTGTTTTTTTTAAAAACATCATTGTACATTGAAATTTCTGCTTGCGTATGCTTTAGAAGCAAGAATTAAGAGGACTACATTCATTATTTCAGCTGAAAAATGCTTAGTTTATGATTTATAGTCAACATTAAGGAAATGTTCCGAACAAGCGTTTTCAGCCCGAGTGGAGCACATTTTGACCGTTTTTTAAAAAACATCATTGTACATTGAAATTTCTTTTTGCGTATGCTTTAGAAGCAAGAATTAAGAGGACTACATTCATTATTTCAGCTGAAAAATGCTTAGTTTATGATTTATAGTCAACATTAATGTCATGTCCCAAACAAGCGTTTTCAGCCCGAGTGGAGCACATTTTGACTGTTTTTTTAAAAACATCATTGTACATTGAAATTTCTGCTTGCGTATGCTTTAGAAGCAAGAATTAAGAGGACTACATTCATTATTTCAGCTGAAAAATGCTTAGTTTATGATTTATAGTCAACATTAATGAAATGTTCCAAACAAGCGTTTTCAGCCCGAGTGGAGCACATTTTGACCCTTTTTTTAAAAACATCATTGTACATTGAAATTTCTGCTTGCGTATGCTTTAGAAGCAAGAATTAGGAGGACTACATTCATTATTTCAGCTGAAAAATGCTTAGTTTTTGATTTGTAGTCAACATTAATGAAAAGTCCCCAACAGCGTTTTCAGCCCGAGTGGAGCGCATTTTGACTGTTTTTTTTAAAAACATCATTGTACATTGAAATTTCTGCTTGCGTATGCTTTAGAAGCAAGAATTAAGAGGACTACATTCATTATTTCAGCTGAAAAATGCTTAGTTTATGATTTATAGTCAACATTAAGGAAATGTTCCGAACAAGCGTTTTCAGCCCGAGTGGAGCACATTTTGACCGTTTTTTAAAAAACATCATTGTACATTGAAATTTCTGTTTGCGTATGCTTTAGAAGCAAGAATTAAGAGGACTACATTCATTATTTCAGCTGAAAAATGCTTAGTTTATGATTTATAGTCAACATTAATGTAATGTCCCAAACAAGCGTTTTCAGCCCGAGTGGAGCACATTTTGACTGTTTTTTTAAAAACATCATTGTACATTGAAATTTCTGCTTGCGTATGCTTTAGAAGCAAGAATTAAGAGGACTACATTCATTATTTCAGCTGAAAAATGCTTAGTTTATGATTTATAGTCAACATTAATGTCATGTCCCAAACAAGCGTTTTCAGCCCGAGTGGAGCACATTTTGACTGTTTTTTTAAAAACATCATTGTACATTGAAATTTCTGCTTGCGTATGCTTTAGAAGCAAGAATTAAGAGGACTACATTCATTATTTCAGCTGAAAAATGCTTAGTTTATGATTTATAGTCAACATTAATGAAATGTTCCAAACAAGCGTTTTCAGCCCGAGTGGAGCACATTTTGACCCTTTTTTTAAAAACATCATTGTACATTGAAATTTCTGCTTGCGTATGCTTTAGAAGCAAGAATTAAGAGGACTACATTCATTATTTCAGCTGAAAAATGCTTAGTTTTTGATTTGTAGTCAACATTAATGAAATGTCCCCAACAGCGTTTTCAGCCCGAGTGGAGCGCATTTTGACTGTTTTTTTTAAAAACATCATTGTACATTGAAATTTCTGCTTGCGTATGCTTTAGAAGCAAGAATTAAGAGGACTACATTCATTATTTCAGCTGAAAAATGCTTAGTTTATGATTTATAGTCAACATTAAGGAAATGTTCCGAACAAGCGTTTTCAGCCCGAGTGGAGCACATTTTGACCGTTTTTTAAAAAACATCATTGTACATTGAAATTTCTGTTTGCGTATGCTTTAGAAGCAAGAATTAAGAGGACTACATTCATTATTTCAGCTGAAAAATGCTTAGTTTATGATTTATAGTCAACATTAATGTAATGTCCCAAACAAGCGTTTTCAGCCCGAGTGGAGCACATTTTGACTGTTTTTTTAAAAACATCATTGTACATTGAAATTTCTGCTTGCGTATGCTTTAGAAGCAAGAATTAAGAGGACTACATTCATTATTTCAGCTGAAAAATGCTTAGTTTATGATTTATAGTCAACATTAATGAAATGTCCCCAACAGCGTTTTCAGCCCGAGTGGAGCACATTTTGACTGTTTTTTTAAAAACATCATTGTACATTGAAAATTCTGCTTGCGAATGCTTTAGAAGCAAGAATTAAGAGGACTACATTCATTATTTCAGCTGAAAAATGCTTAGTTTTTGATTTGTAGTCAACATTAATGAAATGTCCCCAACAGCGTTTTCAGCCCGAGTGGAGCACATTTTGACTGTTTTTTTTAAAAACATCATTGTACATTGAAATTTCTGCTTGCGTATGCTTTAGAAGCAAGAATTAAGAGGACTACTTTCATTATTTCAGCTGAAAAATGCTTAGTTTTTGATTTGTAGTCAACATTAATGAAATGTCCCCAACAGCGTTTTCAGCCCGAGTGGAGCGCATTTTGACTGTTTTTTTTAAAAACATCATTGTACATTGAAATTTCTGCTTGCGTATGCTTTAGAAGCAAGAATTAAGAGGACTACATTCATTATTTCAGCTGAAAAATGCTTAGTTTATGATTTATAGTCAACATTAAGGAAATGTTCCGAACAAGCGTTTTCAGCCCGAGTGGAGCACATTTTGACCGTTTTTTAAAAAACATCATTGTACATTGAAATTTCTTTTTGCGTATGCTTTAGAAGCAAGAATTAAGAGGACTACATTCATTATTTCAGCTGAAAAATGCTTAGTTTATGATTTATAGTCAACATTAATGTCATGTCCCAAACAAGCGTTTTCAGCCCGAGTGGAGCACATTTTGACCCTTTTTTTAAAAACATCATTGTACATTGAAATTTCTGCTTGCGTATGCTTTAGAAGCAAGAATTAAGAGGACTACATTCATTATTTCAGCTGAAAAATGCTTAGTTTATGATTTATAGTCAACATTAATGTAATGTCCCAAACAAGCGTTTTCAGCCCGAGTGGAGCACATTTTGACCGTTTTTTTAAAAACATCATTGTACATTGAAATTTCTGTTTGCGTATGCTTTAGAAGCAAGAATTAAGAGGACTACATTCATTATTTCAGCTGAAAAATGCTTAGTTTATGATTTATAGTCAACATTAATGAAATGTCCCCAACAGCGTTTTCAGCCCGAGTGGAGCACATTTTGACTGTTTTTTTAAAAACATCATTGTACATTGAAATTTCTGCTTGCGTATGCTTTAGAAGCAAGAATTAAGAGGACTACATTCATTATTTCAGCTGAAAAATGCTTAGTTTATGATTTATAGTCAACATTAAGGAAATGTTCCGAACAAGCGTTTTCAGCCCGAGTGGAGCACATTTTGACCCTTTTTTTAAAAACATCATTGTACATTGAAATTTCTGCTTGCGTATGCTTTAGAAGCAAGAATTAAGAGGACTACATTCATTATTTCAGCTGAAAAATGCTTAGTTTTTGATTTGTAGTCAACATTAATGAAATGTCCCCAACAGCGTTTTCAGCCCGAGTGGAGCGCATTTTGACTGTTTTTTTTAAAAACATCATTGTACATTGAAATTTCTGCTTGCGTATGCTTTAGAAGCAAGAATTAAGAGGACTACATTCATTATTTCAGCTGAAAAATGCTTAGTTTATGATTTATAGTCAACATTAATGTAATGTCCCCAACAGCGTTTTCAGCCCGAGTGGAGCACATTTTGACTGTTTTTTTTAAAAACATCATTGTACATTGAAATTTCTGCTTGCGTATGCTTTAGAAGCAAGAATTAAGAGGACTACATTCATTATTTCAGCTGAAAAATGCTTAGTTTATGATTTATAGTCAACATTAAGGAAATGTTCCGAACAAGCGTTTTCAGCCCGAGTGGAGCACATTTTGACCGTTTTTTTAAAAACATCATTGTACATTGAAATTTCTGCTTGCGTATGCTTTAGAAGCAAGAATTAAGAGGACTACATTCATTATTTCAGCTGAAAAATGCTTAGTTTATGATTTATAGTCAACATTAATGAAATGTCCCCAACAGCGTTTTCAGCCCGAGTGGAGCGCATTTTGACTGTTTTTTTTAAAAACATCATTGTACATTGAAATTTCTGCTTGCGTATGCTTTAGAAGCAAGAATTAAGAGGACTACATTCATTATTTCAGCTGAAAAATGCTTAGTTTATGATTTATAGTCAACATTAATGAAATGTCCCCAACAGCGTTTTCAGCCCGAGTGGAGCACATTTTGACTGTTTTTTTAAAAACATCATTGTACATTGAAATTTCTGCTTGCGTATGCTTTAGAAGCAAGAATTAAGAGGACTACATTCATTATTTCAGCTGAAAAATGCTTAGTTTTTGATTTGTAGTCAACATTAATGAAATGTCCCCAACAGCGTTTTCAGCCCGAGTGGAGCACATTTTGACTGTTTTTTTAAAAACATCATTGTACATTGAAATTTCTGCTTGCGTATGCTTTAGAAGCAAGAATTAAGAGGACTACATTCATTATTTCAGCTGAAAAATGCTTAGTTTTTGATTTGTAGTCAACATTAATGAAATGTCCCCAACAGCGTTTTCAGCCCGAGTGGAGCACATTTTGACTGTTTTTTTTAAAAACATCATTGTACATTGAAATTTCTGCTTGCGTATGCTTTAGAAGCAAGAATTAAGAGGACTACATTCATTATTTCAGCTGAAAAATGCTTAGTTTATGATTTATAGTCAACATTAAGGAAATGTTCCGAACAAGCGTTTTCAGCCCGAGTGGAGCACATTTTGACCGTTTTTTTAAAAACATCATTGTACATTGAAATTTCTGCTTGCGTATGCTTTAGAAGCAAGAATTAAGAGGACTACATTCATTATTTCAGCTGAAAAATGCTTAGTTTATGATTTATAGTCAACATTAATGAAATGTCCCCAACAGCGTTTTCAGCCCGAGTGGAGCACATTTTGACTGTTTTTTTTAAAAACATCATTGTACATTGAAATTTCTGCTTGCGTATGCTTTAGAAGCAAGAATTAAGAGGACTACATTCATTATTTCAGCTGAAAAATGCTTAGTTTATGATTTATAGTCAACATTAATGAAATGTTCCAAACAAGCGTTTTCAGCCCGAGTGGAGCACATTTTGACCGTTTTTTTAAAAACATCATTGTACATTGAAATTTCTGTTTGCGTATGCTTTAGAAGCAAGAATTAAGAGGACTACATTCATTATTTCAGCTGAAAAATGCTTAGTTTATGATTTATAGTCAACATTAATGTAATGTCCCAAACAAGCGTTTTCAGCCCGAGTGGAGCACATTTTGACCGTTTTTTTAAAAACATCATTGTACATTGAAATTTCTGCTTGCGTATGCTTTAGAAGCAAGAATTAAGAGGACTACATTCATTATTTCAGCTGAAAAATGCTTAGTTTATGATTTATAGTCAACATTAATGAAATGTCCCCAACAGCGTTTTCAGCCCGAGTGGAGCGCATTTTGACTGTTTTTTTTAAAAACATCATTGTACATTGAAATTTCTGCTTGCGTATGCTTTAGAAGCAAGAATTAAGAGGACTACATTCATTATTTCAGCTGAAAAATGCTTAGTTTATGATTTATAGTCAACATTAATGAAATGTCCCCAACAGCGTTTTCAGCCCGAGTGGAGCACATTTTGACTGTTTTTTTTAAAAACATCATTGTACATTGAAATTTCTGCTTGCGTATGCTTTAGAAGCAAGAATTAAGAGGACTACATTCATTATTTCAGCTGAAAAATGCTTAGTTTTTGATTTGTAGTCAACATTAATGAAATGTCCCCAACAGCGTTTTCAGCCCGAGTGGAGCACATTTTGACTGTTTTTTTAAAAACATCATTGTACATTGAAATTTCTGCTTGCGTATGCTTTAGAAGCAAGAATTAAGAGGACTACATTCATTATTTCAGCTGAAAAATGCTTAGTTTTTGATTTGTAGTCAACATTAATGAAATGTCCCCAACAGCGTTTTCAGCCCGAGTGGAGCACATTTTGACTGTTTTTTTTAAAAACATCATTGTACATTGAAATTTCTGCTTGCGTATGCTTTAGAAGCAAGAATTAAGAGGACTACATTCATTATTTCAGCTGAAAAATGCTTAGTTTATGATTTATAGTCAACATTAAGGAAATGTTCCGAACAAGCGTTTTCAGCCCGAGTGGAGCACATTTTGACCGTTTTTTTAAAAACATCATTGTACATTGAAATTTCTGCTTGCGTATGCTTTAGAAGCAAGAATTAAGAGGACTACATTCATTATTTCAGCTGAAAAATGCTTAGTTTATGATTTATAGTCAACATTAATGAAATGTCCCCAACAGCGTTTTCAGCCCGAGTGGAGCACATTTTGACTGTTTTTTTTAAAAACATCATTGTACATTGAAATTTCTGCTTGCGTATTCTTTAGAAGCAAGAATTAAGAGGACTACATTCATTATTTCAGCTGAAAAATGCTTAGTTTATGATTTATAGTCAACATTAATGAAATGTTCCAAACAAGCGTTTTCAGCCCGAGTGGAGCACATTTTGACCGTTTTTTTAAAAACATCATTGTACATTGAAATTTCTGTTTGTGTATGCTTTAGAAGCAAGAATTAAGAGGACTACATTCATTATTTCAGCTGAAAAATGCTTAGTTTATGATTTATAGTCAACATTAATGTAATGTCCCAAACAAGCGTTTTCAGCCCGAGTGGAGCACATTTTGACCGTTTTTTTAAAAACATCATTGTACATTGAAATTTCTGTTTGCGTATGCTTTAGAAACAAGAATTAAGAGGACTACATTCATTATTTCAGCTGAAAAATGCTTAGTTTATGATTTATAGTCAACATTAATGTAATGTCCCAAACAAGCGTTTTCAGCCCGAGTGGAGCACATTTTGACTGTTTTTTTAAAAACATCATTGTACATTGAAATTTCTGCTTGCGTATGCTTTAGAAGCAAGAATTAAGAGGACTACATTCATTATTTCAGCTGAAAAATGCTTAGTTTATGATTTATAGTCAACATTAATGAAATGTTCCAAACAAGCGTTTTCAGCCCGAGTGGAGCACATTTTGACCGATTTTTTAAAAACATCATTGTACATTGAAATTTCTGTTTGTGTATGCTTTAGAAGCAAGAATTAAGAGGACTACATTCATTATTTAAGCTGAAAAATGCTTAGTTTATGATTTATAGTCAACATTAATGTAATGTCCCAAACAAGCGTTTTCAGCCCGAGTGGAGCACATTTTGACCGTTTTTTTAAAAACATCATTGTACATTGAAATTTCTGTTTGCGTATGCTTTAGAAGCAAGAATTAAGAGGACTACATTCATTATTTCAGCTGAAAAATGCTTAGTTTATGATTTATAGTCAACATTAATGAAATGTCCCCAACAGCGTTTTCAGCCCGAGTGGAGCACATTTTGACCGTTTTTTTAAAAACATCATTGTACATTTAATTTTCTGTTTGTGTATGCTTTAGAAGCAAGAATTAAGAGGACTACATTCATTATTTCAGCTGAAAAATGCTTAGTTTATGATTTATAGTCAACATTAATGAAATGTCCCCAACAGCGTTTTCAGCCCGAGTGGAGCACATTTTGACTGTTTTTTTAAAAACATCATTGTACATTGAAATTTCTGCTTGCGTATGCTTTAGAAGCAAGAATTAAGAGGACTACATTCATTATTTCAGCTGAAAAATGCTTAGTTTTTGATTTATAGTCAACATTAATGAAATGTCCCCAACAGCGTTTTCAGCCCGAGTGGAGCACATTTTGACTGTTTTTTTTAAAAACATCAATGTACATTGAAATTTCTGCTTGCGTATGCTTTAGAAGCAAGAATTAAAAGGACTACATTCATTATTTCAGCTGAAAAATGCTTAGTTTATGATTTATAGTCAACATTAATGAAATGTCCCCAACAGCGTTTTCAGCCCGAGTGGAGCACATTTTGACTGTTTTTTTAAAAACATCATTGTACATTGAAATTTCTGCTTGCGTATGCTTTAGAAGCAAGAATTAAGAGGACTACATTCATTATTTCAGCTGAAAAATGCTTAGTTTATGATTTATAGTCAACATTAATGAAATGTTCCAAACAAGCGTTTTCAGCCCGAGTGGAGCACATTTTCACCCTTTTTTTAAAAACATCATTGTACATTGAAATTTCTGCTTGCGTATGCTTTAGAAGCAAGAATTAAGAGGACTACATTCATTATTTCAGCTGAAAAATGCTTAGTTTATGATTTATAGTCAACATTAATGTCATGTCCCAAACAAGCGTTTTCAGCCCGAGTGGAGCACATTTTGACTGCTTTTTTAAAAACATCATTGTACATTGAAATTTCTGCTTGCGTATGCTTTAGAAGCAAGAATTAAGAGGACTACATTCATTATTTCAGCTGAAAAATGCTTAGTTTATGATTTATAGTCAACATTAATGAAATGTTCCAAACAAGCGTTTTCAGCCCGAGTGGAGCACATTTTGACCCTTTTTTTAAAAACATCATTGTACATTGAAATTTCTGCTTGCGTATGCTTTAGAAGCAAGAATTAAGAGGACTACATTCATTATTTCAGCTGAAAAATGCTTAGTTTATGATTTATAGTCAACATTAATGTCATGTCCCAAACAAGCGTTTTCAGCCCGAGTGGAGCACATTTTGACTGTTTTTTTAAAAACATCATTGTACATTGAAATTTCTGCTTGCGTATGCTTTAGAAGCAAGAATTAAGAGGACTACATTCATTATTTCAGCTGAAAAATGCTTAGTTTATGATTTATAGTCAACATTAATGAAATGTTCCAAACAAGCGTTTTCAGCCCGAGTGGAGCACATTTTGACCCTTTTTTTAAAAACATCATTGTACATTGAAATTTCTGCTTGCGTATGCTTTAGAAGCAAGAATTAAGAGGACTACATTCATTATTTCAGCTGAAAAATGCTTAGTTTATGATTTATAGTCAACATTAATGTCATGTCCCAAACAAGCGTTTTCAGCCCGAGTGGAGCACATTTTGACTGTTTTTTTAAAAACATCATTGTACATTGAAATTTCTGCTTGCGTATGCTTTAGAAGCAAGAATTAAGAGGACTACATTCATTATTTCAGCTGAAAAATGCTTAGTTTATGATTTATAGTCAACATTAATGAAATGTTCCAAACAAGCGTTTTCAGCCCGAGTGGAGCACATTTTGACCCTTTTTTTAAAAACATCATTGTACATTGAAATTTCTGCTTGCGTATGCTTTAGAAGCAAGAATTAAGAGGACTACATTCATTATTTCAGCTGAAAAATGCTTAGTTTTTGATTTGTAGTCAACATTAATGAAATGTCCCCAACAGCGTTTTCAGCCCGAGTGGAGCGCATTTTGACTGTTTTTTTTAAAAACATCATTGTACATTGAAATTTCTGCTTGCGTATGCTTTAGAAGCAAGAATTAAGAGGACTACATTCATTATTTCAGCTGAAAAATGCTTAGTTTATGATTTATAGTCAACATTAAGGAAATGTTCCGAACAAGCGTTTTCAGCCCGAGTGGAGCACATTTTGACCGTTTTTTAAAAAACATCATTGTACATTGAAATTTCTGCTTGCGTATGCTTTAGAAGCAAGAATTAAGAGGACTACATTCATTATTTCAGCTGAAAAATGCTTAGTTTATGATTTATAGTCAACATTAATGAAATGTTCCAAACAAGCGTTTTCAGCCCGAGTGGAGCACATTTTGACCCTTTTTTTAAAAACATCATTGTACATTGAAATTTCTGCTTGCGTATGCTTTAGAAGCAAGAATTAAGAGGACTACATTCATTATTTCAGCTGAAAAATGCTTAGTTTATGATTTATAGTCAACATTAATGTCATGTCCCAAACAAGCGTTTTCAGCCCGAGTGGAGCACATTTTGACCCTTTTTTTAAAAACATCATTGTACATTGAAATTTCTGCTTGCGTATGCTTTAGAAGCAAGAATTAAGAGGACTACATTCATTATTTCAGCTGAAAAATGCTTAGTTTATGATTTATAGTCAACATTAATGTCATGTCCCAAACAAGCGTTTTCAGCCCGAGTGGAGCACATTTTGACCGTTTTTTTAAAAACATCATTGTACATTGAAATTTCTGTTTGCGTATGCTTTAGAAGCAAGAATTAAGAGGACTACATTCATTATTTCAGCTGAAAAATGCTTAGTTTATGATTTATAGTCAACATTAATGAAATGTCCCCAACAGCGTTTTCAGCCCGAGTGGAGCACATTTTGACCGTTTTTTTAAAAACATCATTGTACATTGAATTTTCTGTTTGTGTATGCTTTAGAAGCAAGAATTAAGAGGACTACATTCATTATTTCAGCTGAAAAATGCTTAGTTTATGATTTATAGTCAACATTAATGAAATGTCCCCAACAGCGTTTTCAGCCCGAGTGGAGCACATTTTGACTGTTTTTTTAAAAACATCATTGTACATTGAAATTTCTGCTTGCGTATGCTTTAGAAGCAAGAATTAAGAGGACTACATTCATTATTTCAGCTGAAAAATGCTTAGTTTTTGATTTATAGTCAACATTAATGAAATGTCCCCAACAGCGTTTTCAGCCCGAGTGGAGCACATTTTGACTGTTTTTTTTAAAAACATCATTGTACATTGAAATTTCTGCTTGCGTATGCTTTAGAAGCAAGAATTAAAAGGACTACATTCATTATTTCAGCTGAAAAATGCTTAGTTTATGATTTATAGTCAACATTAATGAAATGTCCCCAACAGCGTTTTCAGCCCGAGTGGAGCACATTTTGACTGTTTTTTTAAAAACATCATTGTACATTGAAATTTCTGCTTGCGTATGCTTTAGAAGCAAGAATTAAGAGGACTACATTCATTATTTCAGCTGAAAAATGCTTAGTTTATGATTTATAGTCAACATTAATGAAATGTTCCAAACAAGCGTTTTCAGCCCGAGTGGAGCACATTTTGACTGTTTTTTTAAAAACATCATTGTACATTGAAATTTCTGCTTGCGTATGCTTTAGAAGCAAGAATTAAGAGGACTACATTCATTATTTCAGCTGAAAAATGCTTAGTTTATGATTTATAGTCAACATTAATGTCATGTCCCAAACAAGCGTTTTCAGCCCGAGTGGAGCACATTTTGACTGTTTTTTTAAAAACATCATTGTACATTGAAATTTCTGCTTGCGTTTGCTTTAGAAGCAAGAATTAAGAGGACTACATTCATTATTTCAGCTGAAAAATGCTTAGTTTATGATTTATAGTCAACATTAATGAAATGTTCCAAACAAGCGTTTTCAGCCCGAGTGGAGCACATTTTGACCCTTTTTTTAAAAACATCATTGTACATTGAAATTTCTGCTTGCGTATGCTTTAGAAGCAAGAATTAAGAGGACTACATTCATTATTTCAGCTGAAAAATGCTTAGTTTTTGATTTGTAGTCAACATTAATGAAATGTCCCCAACAGCGTTTTCAGCCCGAGTGGAGCGCATTTTGACTGTTTTTTTTAAAAACATCATTGTACATTGAAATTTCTGCTTGCGTATGCTTTAGAAGCAAGAATTAAGAGGACTACATTCATTATTTCAGCTGAAAAATGCTTAGTTTATGATTTATAGTCAACATTAAGGAAATGTTCCGAACAAGCGTTTTCAGCCCGAGTGGAGCACATTTTGACCGTTTTTTAAAAAACATCATTGTACATTGAAATTTCTTTTTGCGTATGCTTTAGAAGCAAGAATTAAGAGGACTACATTCATTATTTCAGCTGAAAAATGCTTAGTTTATGATTTATAGTCAACATTAATGTCATGTCCCAAACAAGCGTTTTCAGCCCGAGTGGAGCACATTTTGACTGTTTTTTTAAAAACATCATTGTACATTGAAAATTCTGCTTGCGTATGCTTTAGAAGCAAGAATTAAGAGGACTACATTCATTATTTCAGCTGAAAAATGCTTAGTTTATGATTAATAGTCAACATTAATGAAATGTTCCAAACAAGCGTTTTCAGCCCGAGTGGAGCACATTTTGACCCTTTTTTTAAAAACATCATTGTACATTGAAATTTCTGCTTGCGTATGCTTTAGAAGCAAGAATTAAGAGGACTACATTCATTATTTCAGCTGAAAAATGCTTAGTTTTTGATTTGTAGTCAACATTAATGAAATGTCCCCAACAGCGTTTTCAGCCCGAGTGGAGCGCATTTTGACTGTTTTTTTTAAAAACATCATTGTACATTGAAATTTCTGCTTGCGTATGCTTTAGAAGCAAGAATTAAGAGGACTACATTCATTATTTCAGCTGAAAAATGCTTAGTTTATGATTTATAGTCAACATTAAGGAAATGTTCCGAACAAGCGTTTTCAGCCCGAGTGGAGCACATTTTGACCGTTTTTTAAAAAACATCATTGTACATTGAAATTTCTTTTTGCGTATGCTTTAGAAGCAAGAATTAAGAGGACTACATTCATTATTTCAGCTGAAAAATGCTTAGTTTATGATTTATAGTCAACATTAATGTCATGTCCCAAACAAGCGTTTTCAGCCCGAGTGGAGCACATTTTGACTGCTTTTTTAAAAACATCATTGTACATTGAAATTTCTGCTTGCGTATGCTTTAGAAGCAAGAATTAAGAGGACTACATTCATTATTTCAGCTGAAAAATGCTTAGTTTATGATTTATAGTCAACATTAATGAAATGTTCCAAACAAGCGTTTTCAGCCCGAGTGGAGCACATTTTGACTGTTTTTTTAAAAACATCATTGTACATTGAAATTTCTGCTTGCGTATGCTTTAGAAGCAAGAATTAAGAGGACTACATTCATTATTTCAGCTGAAAAATGCTTAGTTTTTGATTTATAGTCAACATTAATGAAATGTCCCCAACAGCGTTTTCAGCCCGAGTGGAGCACATTTTGACTGTTTTTTTTAAAAACATCATTGTACATTGAAATTTCTGCTTGCGTATGCTTTAGAAGCAAGAATTAAAAGGACTACATTCATTATTTCAGCTGAAAAATGCTTAGTTTATGATTTATAGTCAACATTAATGAAATGTCCCCAACAGCGTTTTCAGCCCGAGTGGAGCACATTTTGACCGTTTTTTAAAAAACATCATTGTACATTGAAATTTCTTTTTGCGTATGCTTTAGAAGCAAGAATTAAGAGGACTACATTCATTATTTCAGCTGAAAAATGCTTAGTTTATGATTTATAGTCAACATTAATGTAATGTCCCAAACAAGCGTTTTCAGCCCGAGTGGAGCACATTTTGACTGTTTTTTTAAAAACATCATTGTACATTGAAATTTCTGCTTGCGTATGCTTTAGAAGCAAGAATTAAGAGGACTACATTCATTATTTCAGCTGAAAAATGCTTAGTTTATGATTTATAGTCAACATTAATGTCATGTCCCAAACAAGCGTTTTCAGCCCGAGTGGAGCACATTTTGACTGTTTTTTTAAAAACATCATTGTACATTGAAATTTCTGCTTGCGTATGCTTTAGAAGCAAGAATTAAGAGGACTACATTCATTATTTCAGCTGAAAAATGCTTAGTTTATGATTTATAGTCAACATTAATGAAATGTTCCAAACAAGCGTTTTCAGCCCGAGTGGAGCACATTTTGACCCTTTTTTTAAAAACATCATTGTACATTGAAATTTCTGCTTGCGTATGCTTTAGAAGCAAGAATTAAGAGGACTACATTCATTATTTCAGCTGAAAAATGCTTAGTTTTTGATTTGTAGTCAACATTAATGAAATGTCCCCAACAGCGTTTTCAGCCCGAGTGGAGCGCATTTTGACTGTTTTTTTTAAAAACATCATTGTACATTGAAATTTCTGCTTGCGTATGCTTTAGAAGCAAGAATTAAGAGGACTACATTCATTATTTCAGCTGAAAAATGCTTAGTTTATGATTTATAGTCAACATTAAGGAAATGTTCCGAACAAGCGTTTTCAGCCCGAGTGGAGCACATTTTGACCGTTTTTTAAAAAACATCATTGTACATTGAAATTTCTGTTTGCGTATGCTTTAGAAGCAAGAATTAAGAGGACTACATTCATTATTTCAGCTGAAAAATGCTTAGTTTATGATTTATAGTCAACATTAATGTAATGTCCCAAACAAGCGTTTTCAGCCCGAGTGGAGCACATTTTGACTGTTTTTTTAAAAACATCATTGTACATTGAAATTTCTGCTTGCGTATGCTTTAGAAGCAAGAATTAAGAGGACTACATTCATTATTTCAGCTGAAAAATGCTTAGTTTATGATTTATAGTCAACATTAATGAAATGTCCCCAACAGCGTTTTCAGCCCGAGTGGAGCACATTTTGACTGTTTTTTTAAAAACATCATTGTACATTGAAAATTCTGCTTGCGAATGCTTTAGAAGCAAGAATTAAGAGGACTACATTCATTATTTCAGCTGAAAAATGCTTAGTTTTTGATTTGTAGTCAACATTAATGAAATGTCCCCAACAGCGTTTTCAGCCCGAGTGGAGCACATTTTGACTGTTTTTTTTAAAAACATCATTGTACATTGAAATTTCTGCTTGCGTATGCTTTAGAAGCAAGAATTAAGAGGACTACTTTCATTATTTCAGCTGAAAAATGCTTAGTTTTTGATTTGTAGTCAACATTAATGAAATGTCCCCAACAGCGTTTTCAGCCCGAGTGGAGCGCATTTTGACTGTTTTTTTTAAAAACATCATTGTACATTGAAATTTCTGCTTGCGTATGCTTTAGAAGCAAGAATTAAGAGGACTACATTCATTATTTCAGCTGAAAAATGCTTAGTTTATGATTTATAGTCAACATTAAGGAAATGTTCCGAACAAGCGTTTTCAGCCCGAGTGGAGCACATTTTGACCGTTTTTTAAAAAACATCATTGTACATTGAAATTTCTTTTTGCGTATGCTTTAGAAGCAAGAATTAAGAGGACTACATTCATTATTTCAGCTGAAAAATGCTTAGTTTATGATTTATAGTCAACATTAATGTCATGTCCCAAACAAGCGTTTTCAGCCCGAGTGGAGCACATTTTGACCCTTTTTTTAAAAACATCATTGTACATTGAAATTTCTGCTTGCGTATGCTTTAGAAGCAAGAATTAAGAGGACTACATTCATTATTTCAGCTGAAAAATGCTTAGTTTATGATTTATAGTCAACATTAATGTAATGTCCCAAACAAGCGTTTTCAGCCCGAGTGGAGCACATTTTGACCGTTTTTTTAAAAACATCATTGTACATTGAAATTTCTGTTTGCGTATGCTTTAGAAGCAAGAATTAAGAGGACTACATTCATTATTTCAGCTGAAAAATGCTTAGTTTATGATTTATAGTCAACATTAATGAAATGTCCCCAACAGCGTTTTCAGCCCGAGTGGAGCACATTTTGACCGTTTTTTTAAAAACATCATTGTACATTGAATTTTCTGTTTGTGTATGCTTTAGAAGCAAGAATTAAGAGGACTACATTCATTATTTCAGCTGAAAAATGCTTAGTTTATGATTTATAGTCAACATTAAGGAAATGTTCCGAACAAGCGTTTTCAGCCCGAGTGGAGCACATTTTGACCGTTTTTTTAAAAACATCATTGTACATTGAAATTTCTGCTTGCGTATGCTTTAGAAGCAAGAATTAAGAGGACTACATTCATTATTTCAGCTGAAAAATGCTTAGTTTATGATTTATAGTCAACATTAATGAAATGTTCCAAACAAGCGTTTTCAGCCCGAGTGGAGCACATTTTGACCCTTTTTTTAAAAACATCATTGTACATTGAAATTTCTGCTTGCGTATGCTTTAGAAGCAAGAATTAAGAGGACTACATTCATTATTTCAGCTGAAAAATGCTTAGTTTATGATTTATAGTCAACATTAATGTCATGTCCCAAACAAGCGTTTTCAGCCCGAGTGGAGCACATTTTGACTGTTTTTTTAAAAACATCATTGTACATTGAAATTTCTGCTTGCGTATGCTTTAGAAGCAAGAATTAAGAGGACTACATTCATTATTTCAGCTGAAAAATGCTTAGTTTATGATTTATAGTCAACATTAATGAAATATTCCAAACAAGCGTTTTCAGCCCGAGTGGAGCACATTTTGACCCTTTTTTTAAAAACATCATTGTACATTGAAATTTCTGCTTGCGTATGCTTTAGAAGCAAGAATTAAGAGGACTACATTCATTATTTCAGCTGAAAAATGCTTAGTTTATGATTTATAGTCAACATTAATGTCATGTCCCAAACAAGCGTTTTCAGCCCGAGTGGAGCACATTTTGACTGTTTTTTTAAAAACATCATTGTACATTGAAATTTCTGCTTGCGTATGCTTTAGAAGCAAGAATTAAGAGGACTACATTCATTATTTCAGCTGAAAAATGCTTAGTTTATGATTTATAGTCAACATTAATGAAATGTTCCAAACAAGCGTTTTCAGCCCGAGTGGAGCACATTTTGACCCTTTTTTTAAAAACATCATTGTACATTGAAATTTCTGCTTGCGTATGCTTTAGAAGCAAGAATTAAGAGGACTACATTCATTATTTCAGCTGAAAAATGCTTAGTTTTTGATTTGTAGTCAACATTAATGAAATGTCCCCAACAGCGTTTTCAGCCCGAGTGGAGCGCATTTTGACTGTTTTTTTTAAAAACATCATTGTACATTGAAATTTCTGCTTGCGTATGCTTTAGAAGCAAGAATTAAGAGGACTACATTCATTATTTCAGCTGAAAAATGCTTAGTTTATGATTTATAGTCAACATTAAGGAAATGTTCCGAACAAGCGTTTTCAGCCCGAGTGGAGCACATTTTGACCGTTTTTTAAAAAACATCATTGTACATTGAAATTTCTGTTTGCGTATGCTTTAGAAGCAAGAATTAAGAGGACTACATTCATTATTTCAGCTGAAAAATGCTTAGTTTATGATTTATAGTCAACATTAATGAAATGTCCCCAACAGCGTTTTCAGCCCGAGTGGAGCACATTTTGACTGTTTTTTTAAAAACATCATTGTACATTGAAATTTCTGCTTGCGAATGCTTTAGAAGCAAGAATTAAGAGGACTACATTCATTATTTCAGCTGAAAAATGCTTAGTTTTTGATTTGTAGTCAACATTAATGAAATGTCCCCAACAGCGTTTTCAGCCCGAGTGGAGCACATTTTGACTGTTTTTTTTAAAAACATCATTGTACATTGAAATTTCTGCTTGCGTATGCTTTAGAAGCAAGAATTAAGAGGACTACTTTCATTATTTCAGCTGAAAAATGCTTAGTTTTTGATTTGTAGTCAACATTAATGAAATGTCCCCAACAGCGTTTTCAGCCCGAGTGGAGCGCATTTTGACTGTTTTTTTTAAAAACATCAATGTACATTGAAATTTCTGCTTGCGTATGCTTTAGAAGCAAGAATTAAGAGGACTACATTCATTATTTCAGCTGAAAAATGCTTAGTTTATGATTTATAGTCAACATTAATGAAATGTTCCAAACAAGCGTTTTCAGCCCGAGTGGAGCACATTTTGACCGTTTTTTTAAAAACATCATTGTACATTGAAATTTCTGTTTGCGTATGCTTTAGAAGCAAGAATTAAGAGGACTACATTCATTATTTCAGCTGAAAAATGCTTAGTTTATGATTTATAGTCACCATTAATGTAATGTCCCAAACAAGCGTTTTCAGCCCGAGTGGAGCACATTTTGACTGTTTTTTTAAAAACATCATTGTACATTGAAATTTCTGCTTGCGTATGCTTTAGAAGCAAGAATTAAGAGGACTACATTCATTATTTCAGCTGAAAAATGCTTAGTTTATGATTTATAGTCAACATTAATGAAATGTCCCCAACAGCGTTTTCAGCCCGAGTGGAGCACATTTTGACTGTTTTTTTAAAAACATCATTGTACATTGAAATTTCTGCTTGCGTATGCTTTAGAAGCAAGAATTAAGAGGACTACATTCATTATTTCAGCTGAAAAATGCTTAGTTTATGATTTATAGTCAACATTAATGAAATGTTCCAAACAAGCGTTTTCAGCCCGAGTGGAGCACATTTTGACTGTTTTTTTAAAAACATCATTGTACATTGAAATTTCTGCTTGCGTATGCTTTAGAAGCAAGAATTAAGAGGACTACATTCATTATTTCAGCTGAAAAATGCTTAGTTTATGATTTATAGTCAACATTAATGTCATGTCCCAAACAAGCGTTTTCAGCCCGAGTGGAGCACATTTTGACTGTTTTTTTAAAAACATCATTGTACATTGAAATTTCTGCTTGCGTATGCTTTAGAAGCAAGAATTAAGAGGACTACATTCATTATTTCAGCTGAAAAATGCTTAGTTTATGATTTATAGTCAACATTAATGAAATGTTCCAAACAAGCGTTTTCAGCCCGAGTGGAGCACATTTTGACTGTTTTTTTAAAAACATCATTGTACATTGAAATTTCTGCTTGCGTATGCTTTAGAAGCAAGAATTAAGAGGACTACATTCATTATTTCAGCTGAAAAATGCTTAGTTTATGATTTATAGTCAACATTAAGGAAATGTTCCGAACAAGCGTTTTCAGCCCGAGTGGAGCACATTTTGACCGTTTTTTAAAAAACATCATTGTACATTGAAATTTCTTTTTGCGTATGCTTTAGAAGCAAGAATTAAGAGGACTACATTCATTATTTCAGCTGAAAAATGCTTAGTTTATGATTTATAGTCAACATTAATGTAATGTCCCAAACAAGCGTTTTCAGCCCGAGTGGAGCACATTTTGACTGTTTTTTTAAAAACATCATTGTACATTGAAATTTCTGCTTGCGTATGCTTTAGAAGCAAGAATTAAGAGGACTACATTCATTATTTCAGCTGAAAAATGCTTAGTTTATGATTTATAGTCAACATTAATGTCATGTCCCAAACAAGCGTTTTCAGCCCGAGTGGAGCACATTTTGACTGTTTTTTTAAAAACATCATTGTACATTGAAATTTCTGCTTGCGTATGCTTTAGAAGCAAGAATTAAGAGGACTACATTCATTATTTCAGCTGAAAAATGCTTAGTTTATGATTTATAGTCAACATTAATGAAATGTTCCAAACAAGCGTTTTCAGCCCGAGTGGAGCACATTTTGACCCTTTTTTTAAAAACATCATTGTACATTGAAATTTCTGCTTGCGTATGCTTTAGAAGCAAGAATTAAGAGGACTACATTCATTATTTCAGCTGAAAAATGCTTAGTTTTTGATTTGTAGTCAACATTAATGAAATGTCCCCAACAGCGTTTTCAGCCCGAGTGGAGCGCATTTTGACTGTTTTTTTTAAAAACATCATTGTACATTGAAATTTCTGCTTGCGTATGCTTTAGAAGCAAGAATTAAGAGGACTACATTCATTATTTCAGCTGAAAAATGCTTAGTTTATGATTTATAGTCAACATTAAGGAAATGTTCCGAACAAGCGTTTTCAGCCCGAGTGGAGCACATTTTGACCGTTTTTTAAAAAACATCATTGTACATTGAAATTTCTGTTTGCGTATGCTTTAGAAGCAAGAATTAAGAGGACTACATTCATTATTTCAGCTGAAAAATGCTTAGTTTATGATTTATAGTCAACATTAATGAAATGTCCCCAACAGCGTTTTCAGCCCGAGTGGAGCACATTTTGACTGTTTTTTTAAAAACATCATTGTACATTGAAATTTCTGCTTGCGAATGCTTTAGAAGCAAGAATTAAGAGGACTACATTCATTATTTCAGCTGAAAAATGCTTAGTTTTTGATTTGTAGTCAACATTAATGAAATGTCCCCAACAGCGTTTTCAGCCCGAGTGGAGCACATTTTGACTGTTTTTTTTAAAAACATCATTGTACATTGAAATTTCTGCTTGCGTATGCTTTAGAAGCAAGAATTAAGAGGACTACTTTCATTATTTCAGCTGAAAAATGCTTAGTTTTTGATTTGTAGTCAACATTAATGAAATGTCCCCAACAGCGTTTTCAGCCCGAGTGGAGCGCATTTTGACTGTTTTTTTTAAAAACATCAATGTACATTGAAATTTCTGCTTGCGTATGCTTTAGAAGCAAGAATTAAGAGGACTACATTCATTATTTCAGCTGAAAAATGCTTAGTTTATGATTTATAGTCAACATTAATGAAATGTTCCAAACAAGCGTTTTCAGCCCGAGTGGAGCACATTTTGACCGTTTTTTTAAAAACATCATTGTACATTGAAATTTCTGTTTGCGTATGCTTTAGAAGCAAGAATTAAGAGGACTACATTCATTATTTCAGCTGAAAAATGCTTAGTTTATGATTTATAGTCACCATTAATGTAATGTCCCAAACAAGCGTTTTCAGCCCGAGTGGAGCACATTTTGACTGTTTTTTTAAAAACATCATTGTACATTGAAATTTCTGCTTGCGTATGCTTTAGAAGCAAGAATTAAGAGGACTACATTCATTATTTCAGCTGAAAAATGCTTAGTTTATGATTTATAGTCAACATTAATGTCATGTCCCAAACAAGCGTTTTCAGCCCGAGTGGAGCACATTTTGACTGTTTTTTTAAAAACATCATTGTACATTGAAATTTCTGCTTGCGTATGCTTTAGAAGCAAGAATTAAGAGGACTACATTCATTATTTCAGCTGAAAAATGCTTAGTTTATGATTTATAGTCAACATTAATGAAATGTTCCAAACAAGCGTTTTCAGCCCGAGTGGAGCACATTTTGACCGTTTTTTTAAAAACATCATTGTACATTGAAATTTCTGTTTGCGTATGCTTTAGAAGCAAGAATTAAGAGGACTACATTCATTATTTCAGCTGAAAAATGCTTAGTTTATGATTTATAGTCAACATTAATGTCATGTCCCAAACAAGCGTTTTCAGCCCGAGTGGAGCACATTTTGACTGTTTTTTTAAAAACATCATTGTACATTGAAATTTCTGCTTGCGTATGCTTTAGAAGCAAGAATTAAGAGGACTACATTCATTATTTCAGCTGAAAAATGCTTAGTTTATGATTTATAGTCAACATTAATGAAATGTTCCAAACAAGCGTTTTCAGCCCGAGTGGAGCACATTTTGACTGTTTTTTTAAAAACATCATTGTACATTGAAATTTCTGCTTGCGTATGCTTTAGAAGCAAGAATTAAGAGGACTACATTCATTATTTCAGCTGAAAAATGCTTAGTTTATGATTTATAGTCAACATTAAGGAAATGTTCCGAACAAGCGTTTTCAGCCCGAGTGGAGCACATTTTGACCGTTTTTTAAAAAACATCATTGTACATTGAAATTTCTTTTTGCGTATGCTTTAGAAGCAAGAATTAAGAGGACTACATTCATTATTTCAGCTGAAAAATGCTTAGTTTATGATTTATAGTCAACATTAATGTCATGTCCCAAACAAGCGTTTTCAGCCCGAGTGGAGCACATTTTGACCCTTTTTTTAAAAACATCATTGTACATTGAAATTTCTGCTTGCGTATGCTTTAGAAGCAAGAATTAAGAGGACTACATTCATTATTTCAGCTGAAAAATGCTTAGTTTATGATTTATAGTCAACATTAATGTAATGTCCCAAACAAGCGTTTTCAGCCCGAGTGGAGCACATTTTGACCGTTTTTTTAAAAACATCATTGTACATTGAAATTTCTGTTTGCGTATGCTTTAGAAGCAAGAATTAAGAGGACTACATTCATTATTTCAGCTGAAAAATGCTTAGTTTATGATTTATAGTCAACATTAATGAAATGTCCCCAACAGCGTTTTCAGCCCGAGTGGAGCACATTTTGACCGTTTTTTTAAAAACATCATTGTACATTGAATTTTCTGTTTGTGTATGCTTTAGAAGCAAGAATTAAGAGGACTACATTCATTATTTCAGCTGAAAAATGCTTAGTTTATGATTTATAGTCAACATTAAGGAAATGTTCCGAACAAGCG
The DNA here is from genome assembly GCF_059441005.1 of Hippichthys cyanospilos. Lineage (NCBI taxonomy): Eukaryota > Metazoa > Chordata > Actinopteri > Syngnathiformes > Syngnathidae > Hippichthys > Hippichthys cyanospilos. The sequence goes on from NW_028283385.1 coordinate 557,239, forward strand.
TTTTCAGCCCGAGTGGAGCACATTTTGACCGTTTTTTTAAAAACATCATTGTACATTGAAATTTCTGCTTGCGTATGCTTTAGAAGCAAGAATTAAGAGGACTACATTCATTATTTCAGCTGAAAAATGCTTAGTTTATGATTTATAGTCAACATTAATGAAATGTTCCAAACAAGCGTTTTCAGCCCGAGTGGAGCACATTTTGACCCTTTTTTTAAAAACATCATTGTACATTGAAATTTCTGCTTGCGTATGCTTTAGAAGCAAGAATTAAGAGGACTACATTCATTATTTCAGCTGAAAAATGCTTAGTTTATGATTTATAGTCAACATTAATGTCATGTCCCAAACAAGCGTTTTCAGCCCGAGTGGAGCACATTTTGACTGTTTTTTTAAAAACATCATTGTACATTGAAATTTCTGCTTGCGTATGCTTTAGAAGCAAGAATTAAGAGGACTACATTCATTATTTCAGCTGAAAAATGCTTAGTTTATGATTTATAGTCAACATTAATGAAATATTCCAAACAAGCGTTTTCAGCCCGAGTGGAGCACATTTTGACCCTTTTTTTAAAAACATCATTGTACATTGAAATTTCTGCTTGCGTATGCTTTAGAAGCAAGAATTAAGAGGACTACATTCATTATTTCAGCTGAAAAATGCTTAGTTTATGATTTATAGTCAACATTAATGTCATGTCCCAAACAAGCGTTTTCAGCCCGAGTGGAGCACATTTTGACTGTTTTTTTAAAAACATCATTGTACATTGAAATTTCTGCTTGCGTATGCTTTAGAAGCAAGAATTAAGAGGACTACATTCATTATTTCAGCTGAAAAATGCTTAGTTTATGATTTATAGTCAACATTAATGAAATGTTCCAAACAAGCGTTTTCAGCCCGAGTGGAGCACATTTTGACCCTTTTTTTAAAAACATCATTGTACATTGAAATTTCTGCTTGCGTATGCTTTAGAAGCAAGAATTAAGAGGACTACATTCATTATTTCAGCTGAAAAATGCTTAGTTTTTGATTTGTAGTCAACATTAATGAAATGTCCCCAACAGCGTTTTCAGCCCGAGTGGAGCGCATTTTGACTGTTTTTTTTAAAAACATCAATGTACATTGAAATTTCTGCTTGCGTATGCTTTAGAAGCAAGAATTAAGAGGACTACATTCATTATTTCAGCTGAAAAATGCTTAGTTTATGATTTATAGTCAACATTAATGAAATGTTCCAAACAAGCGTTTTCAGCCCGAGTGGAGCACATTTTGACCGTTTTTTTAAAAACATCATTGTACATTGAAATTTCTGTTTGCGTATGCTTTAGAAGCAAGAATTAAGAGGACTACATTCATTATTTCAGCTGAAAAATGCTTAGTTTATGATTTATAGTCACCATTAATGTAATGTCCCAAACAAGCGTTTTCAGCCCGAGTGGAGCACATTTTGACTGTTTTTTTAAAAACATCATTGTACATTGAAATTTCTGCTTGCGTATGCTTTAGAAGCAAGAATTAAGAGGACTACATTCATTATTTCAGCTGAAAAATGCTTAGTTTATGATTTATAGTCAACATTAATGAAATGTCCCCAACAGCGTTTTCAGCCCGAGTGGAGCACATTTTGACTGTTTTTTTAAAAACATCATTGTACATTGAAATTTCTGCTTGCGTATGCTTTAGAAGCAAGAATTAAGAGGACTACATTCATTATTTCAGCTGAAAAATGCTTAGTTTATGATTTATAGTCAACATTAATGAAATGTTCCAAACAAGCGTTTTCAGCCCGAGTGGAGCACATTTTGACTGTTTTTTTAAAAACATCATTGTACATTGAAATTTCTGCTTGCGTATGCTTTAGAAGCAAGAATTAAGAGGACTACATTCATTATTTCAGCTGAAAAATGCTTAGTTTATGATTTATAGTCAACATTAATGTCATGTCCCAAACAAGCGTTTTCAGCCCGAGTGGAGCACATTTTGACTGTTTTTTTAAAAACATCATTGTACATTGAAATTTCTGCTTGCGTATGCTTTAGAAGCAAGAATTAAGAGGACTACATTCATTATTTCAGCTGAAAAATGCTTAGTTTATGATTTATAGTCAACATTAATGAAATGTTCCAAACAAGCGTTTTCAGCCCGAGTGGAGCACATTTTGACTGTTTTTTTAAAAACATCATTGTACATTGAAATTTCTGCTTGCGTATGCTTTAGAAGCAAGAATTAAGAGGACTACATTCATTATTTCAGCTGAAAAATGCTTAGTTTATGATTTATAGTCAACATTAAGGAAATGTTCCGAACAAGCGTTTTCAGCCCGAGTGGAGCACATTTTGACCGTTTTTTAAAAAACATCATTGTACATTGAAATTTCTTTTTGCGTATGCTTTAGAAGCAAGAATTAAGAGGACTACATTCATTATTTCAGCTGAAAAATGCTTAGTTTATGATTTATAGTCAACATTAATGTAATGTCCCAAACAAGCGTTTTCAGCCCGAGTGGAGCACATTTTGACTGTTTTTTTAAAAACATCATTGTACATTGAAATTTCTGCTTGCGTATGCTTTAGAAGCAAGAATTAAGAGGACTACATTCATTATTTCAGCTGAAAAATGCTTAGTTTATGATTTATAGTCAACATTAATGTCATGTCCCAAACAAGCGTTTTCAGCCCGAGTGGAGCACATTTTGACTGTTTTTTTAAAAACATCATTGTACATTGAAATTTCTGCTTGCGTATGCTTTAGAAGCAAGAATTAAGAGGACTACATTCATTATTTCAGCTGAAAAATGCTTAGTTTATGATTTATAGTCAACATTAATGAAATGTTCCAAACAAGCGTTTTCAGCCCGAGTGGAGCACATTTTGACCCTTTTTTTAAAAACATCATTGTACATTGAAATTTCTGCTTGCGTATGCTTTAGAAGCAAGAATTAAGAGGACTACATTCATTATTTCAGCTGAAAAATGCTTAGTTTTTGATTTGTAGTCAACATTAATGAAATGTCCCCAACAGCGTTTTCAGCCCGAGTGGAGCGCATTTTGACTGTTTTTTTTAAAAACATCATTGTACATTGAAATTTCTGCTTGCGTATGCTTTAGAAGCAAGAATTAAGAGGACTACATTCATTATTTCAGCTGAAAAATGCTTAGTTTATGATTTATAGTCAACATTAAGGAAATGTTCCGAACAAGCGTTTTCAGCCCGAGTGGAGCACATTTTGACCGTTTTTTAAAAAACATCATTGTACATTGAAATTTCTGTTTGCGTATGCTTTAGAAGCAAGAATTAAGAGGACTACATTCATTATTTCAGCTGAAAAATGCTTAGTTTATGATTTATAGTCAACATTAATGAAATGTCCCCAACAGCGTTTTCAGCCCGAGTGGAGCACATTTTGACTGTTTTTTTAAAAACATCATTGTACATTGAAATTTCTGCTTGCGAATGCTTTAGAAGCAAGAATTAAGAGGACTACATTCATTATTTCAGCTGAAAAATGCTTAGTTTTTGATTTGTAGTCAACATTAATGAAATGTCCCCAACAGCGTTTTCAGCCCGAGTGGAGCACATTTTGACTGTTTTTTTTAAAAACATCATTGTACATTGAAATTTCTGCTTGCGTATGCTTTAGAAGCAAGAATTAAGAGGACTACTTTCATTATTTCAGCTGAAAAATGCTTAGTTTTTGATTTGTAGTCAACATTAATGAAATGTCCCCAACAGCGTTTTCAGCCCGAGTGGAGCGCATTTTGACTGTTTTTTTTAAAAACATCAATGTACATTGAAATTTCTGCTTGCGTATGCTTTAGAAGCAAGAATTAAGAGGACTACATTCATTATTTCAGCTGAAAAATGCTTAGTTTATGATTTATAGTCAACATTAATGAAATGTTCCAAACAAGCGTTTTCAGCCCGAGTGGAGCACATTTTGACCGTTTTTTTAAAAACATCATTGTACATTGAAATTTCTGTTTGCGTATGCTTTAGAAGCAAGAATTAAGAGGACTACATTCATTATTTCAGCTGAAAAATGCTTAGTTTATGATTTATAGTCACCATTAATGTAATGTCCCAAACAAGCGTTTTCAGCCCGAGTGGAGCACATTTTGACTGTTTTTTTAAAAACATCATTGTACATTGAAATTTCTGCTTGCGTATGCTTTAGAAGCAAGAATTAAGAGGACTACATTCATTATTTCAGCTGAAAAATGCTTAGTTTATGATTTATAGTCAACATTAATGTCATGTCCCAAACAAGCGTTTTCAGCCCGAGTGGAGCACATTTTGACTGTTTTTTTAAAAACATCATTGTACATTGAAATTTCTGCTTGCGTATGCTTTAGAAGCAAGAATTAAGAGGACTACATTCATTATTTCAGCTGAAAAATGCTTAGTTTATGATTTATAGTCAACATTAATGAAATGTTCCAAACAAGCGTTTTCAGCCCGAGTGGAGCACATTTTGACCGTTTTTTTAAAAACATCATTGTACATTGAAATTTCTGTTTGCGTATGCTTTAGAAGCAAGAATTAAGAGGACTACATTCATTATTTCAGCTGAAAAATGCTTAGTTTATGATTTATAGTCAACATTAATGAAATGTTCCAAACAAGCGTTTTCAGCCCGAGTGGAGCACATTTTGACTGTTTTTTTAAAAACATCATTGTACATTGAAATTTCTGCTTGCGTATGCTTTAGAAGCAAGAATTAAGAGGACTACATTCATTATTTCAGCTGAAAAATGCTTAGTTTATGATTTATAGTCAACATTAATGAAATGTTCCAAACAAGCGTTTTCAGCCCGAGTGGAGCACATTTTGACCCTTTTTTTAAAAACATCATTGTACATTGAAATTTCTGCTTGCGTATGCTTTAGAAGCAAGAATTAAGAGGACTACATTCATTATTTCAGCTGAAAAATGCTTAGTTTTTGATTTGTAGTCAACATTAATGAAATGTCCCCAACAGCGTTTTCAGCCCGAGTGGAGCGCATTTTGACTGTTTTTTTTAAAAACATCATTGTACATTGAAATTTCTGCTTGCGTATGCTTTAGAAGCAAGAATTAAGAGGACTACATTCATTATTTCAGCTGAAAAATGCTTAGTTTATGATTTATAGTCAACATTAAGGAAATGTTCCGAACAAGCGTTTTCAGCCCGAGTGGAGCACATTTTGACCGTTTTTTAAAAAACATCATTGTACATTGAAATTTCTGTTTGCGTATGCTTTAGAAGCAAGAATTAAGAGGACTACATTCATTATTTCAGCTGAAAAATGCTTAGTTTATGATTTATAGTCAACATTAATGAAATGTCCCCAACAGCGTTTTCAGCCCGAGTGGAGCACATTTTGACTGTTTTTTTAAAAACATCATTGTACATTGAAATTTCTGCTTGCGAATGCTTTAGAAGCAAGAATTAAGAGGACTACATTCATTATTTCAGCTGAAAAATGCTTAGTTTTTGATTTGTAGTCAACATTAATGAAATGTCCCCAACAGCGTTTTCAGCCCGAGTGGAGCACATTTTGACTGTTTTTTTTAAAAACATCATTGTACATTGAAATTTCTGCTTGCGTATGCTTTAGAAGCAAGAATTAAGAGGACTACTTTCATTATTTCAGCTGAAAAATGCTTAGTTTTTGATTTGTAGTCAACATTAATGAAATGTCCCCAACAGCGTTTTCAGCCCGAGTGGAGCGCATTTTGACTGTTTTTTTTAAAAACATCAATGTACATTGAAATTTCTGCTTGCGTATGCTTTAGAAGCAAGAATTAAGAGGACTACATTCATTATTTCAGCTGAAAAATGCTTAGTTTATGATTTATAGTCAACATTAATGAAATGTTCCAAACAAGCGTTTTCAGCCCGAGTGGAGCACATTTTGACCGTTTTTTTAAAAACATCATTGTACATTGAAATTTCTGTTTGCGTATGCTTTAGAAGCAAGAATTAAGAGGACTACATTCATTATTTCAGCTGAAAAATGCTTAGTTTATGATTTATAGTCACCATTAATGTAATGTCCCAAACAAGCGTTTTCAGCCCGAGTGGAGCACATTTTGACTGTTTTTTTAAAAATATCATTGTACATTGAAATTTCTGCTTGCGTATGCTTTAGAAGCAAGAATTAAGAGGACTACATTCATTATTTCAGCTGAAAAATGCTTAGTTTATGATTTATAGTCAACATTAATGAAATGTCCCCAACAGCGTTTTCAGCCCGAGTGGAGCACATTTTGACTGTTTTTTTAAAAACATCATTGTACATTGAAATTTCTGCTTGCGTATGCTTTAGAAGCAAGAATTAAGAGGACTACATTCATTATTTCAGCTGAAAAATGCTTAGTTTATGATTTATAGTCAACATTAATGAAATGTTCCAAACAAGCGTTTTCAGCCCGAGTGGAGCACATTTTGACTGTTTTTTTAAAAACATCATTGTACATTGAAATTTCTGCTTGCGTATGCTTTAGAAGCAAGAATTAAGAGGACTACATTCATTATTTCAGCTGAAAAATGCTTAGTTTATGATTTATAGTCAACATTAATGTCATGTCCCAAACAAGCGTTTTCAGCCCGAGTGGAGCACATTTTGACTGTTTTTTTAAAAACATCATTGTACATTGAAATTTCTGCTTGCGTATGCTTTAGAAGCAAGAATTAAGAGGACTACATTCATTATTTCAGCTGAAAAATGCTTAGTTTATGATTTATAGTCAACATTAATGAAATGTTCCAAACAAGCGTTTTCAGCCCGAGTGGAGCACATTTTGACTGTTTTTTTAAAAACATCATTGTACATTGAAATTTCTGCTTGCGTATGCTTTAGAAGCAAGAATTAAGAGGACTACATTCATTATTTCAGCTGAAAAATGCTTAGTTTATGATTTATAGTCAACATTAAGGAAATGTTCCGAACAAGCGTTTTCAGCCCGAGTGGAGCACATTTTGACCGTTTTTTAAAAAACATCATTGTACATTGAAATTTCTTTTTGCGTATGCTTTAGAAGCAAGAATTAAGAGGACTACATTCATTATTTCAGCTGAAAAATGCTTAGTTTATGATTTATAGTCAACATTAATGTAATGTCCCAAACAAGCGTTTTCAGCCCGAGTGGAGCACATTTTGACTGTTTTTTTAAAAACATCATTGTACATTGAAATTTCTGCTTGCGTATGCTTTAGAAGCAAGAATTAAGAGGACTACATTCATTATTTCAGCTGAAAAATGCTTAGTTTATGATTTATAGTCAACATTAATGTCATGTCCCAAACAAGCGTTTTCAGCCCGAGTGGAGCACATTTTGACTGTTTTTTTAAAAACATCATTGTACATTGAAATTTCTGCTTGCGTATGCTTTAGAAGCAAGAATTAAGAGGACTACATTCATTATTTCAGCTGAAAAATGCTTAGTTTATGATTTATAGTCAACATTAATGAAATGTTCCAAACAAGCGTTTTCAGCCCGAGTGGAGCACATTTTGACCCTTTTTTTAAAAACATCATTGTACATTGAAATTTCTGCTTGCGTATGCTTTAGAAGCAAGAATTAAGAGGACTACATTCATTATTTCAGCTGAAAAATGCTTAGTTTTTGATTTGTAGTCAACATTAATGAAATGTCCCCAACAGCGTTTTCAGCCCGAGTGGAGCGCATTTTGACTGTTTTTTTTAAAAACATCATTGTACATTGAAATTTCTGCTTGCGTATGCTTTAGAAGCAAGAATTAAGAGGACTACATTCATTATTTCAGCTGAAAAATGCTTAGTTTATGATTTATAGTCAACATTAAGGAAATGTTCCGAACAAGCGTTTTCAGCCCGAGTGGAGCACATTTTGACCGTTTTTTAAAAAACATCATTGTACATTGAAATTTCTGTTTGCGTATGCTTTAGAAGCAAGAATTAAGAGGACTACATTCATTATTTCAGCTGAAAAATGCTTAGTTTATGATTTATAGTCAACATTAATGAAATGTCCCCAACAGCGTTTTCAGCCCGAGTGGAGCACATTTTGACTGTTTTTTTAAAAACATCATTGTACATTGAAATTTCTGCTTGCGAATGCTTTAGAAGCAAGAATTAAGAGGACTACATTCATTATTTCAGCTGAAAAATGCTTAGTTTTTGATTTGTAGTCAACATTAATGAAATGTCCCCAACAGCGTTTTCAGCCCGAGTGGAGCACATTTTGACTGTTTTTTTTAAAAACATCATTGTACATTGAAATTTCTGCTTGCGTATGCTTTAGAAGCAAGAATTAAGAGGACTACTTTCATTATTTCAGCTGAAAAATGCTTAGTTTTTGATTTGTAGTCAACATTAATGAAATGTCCCCAACAGCGTTTTCAGCCCGAGTGGAGCGCATTTTGACTGTTTTTTTTAAAAACATCAATGTACATTGAAATTTCTGCTTGCGTATGCTTTAGAAGCAAGAATTAAGAGGACTACATTCATTATTTCAGCTGAAAAATGCTTAGTTTATGATTTATAGTCAACATTAATGAAATGTTCCAAACAAGCGTTTTCAGCCCGAGTGGAGCACATTTTGACCGTTTTTTTAAAAACATCATTGTACATTGAAATTTCTGTTTGCGTATGCTTTAGAAGCAAGAATTAAGAGGACTACATTCATTATTTCAGCTGAAAAATGCTTAGTTTATGATTTATAGTCACCATTAATGTAATGTCCCAAACAAGCGTTTTCAGCCCGAGTGGAGCACATTTTGACTGTTTTTTTAAAAACATCATTGTACATTGAAATTTCTGCTTGCGTATGCTTTAGAAGCAAGAATTAAGAGGACTACATTCATTATTTCAGCTGAAAAATGCTTAGTTTATGATTTATAGTCAACATTAATGAAATGTCCCCAACAGCGTTTTCAGCCCGAGTGGAGCACATTTTGACTGTTTTTTTAAAAACATCATTGTACATTGAAATTTCTGCTTGCGTATGCTTTAGAAGCAAGAATTAAGAGGACTACATTCATTATTTCAGCTGAAAAATGCTTAGTTTATGATTTATAGTCAACATTAATGAAATGTTCCAAACAAGCGTTTTCAGCCCGAGTGGAGCACATTTTGACTGTTTTTTTAAAAACATCATTGTACATTGAAATTTCTGCTTGCGTATGCTTTAGAAGCAAGAATTAAGAGGACTACATTCATTATTTCAGCTGAAAAATGCTTAGTTTATGATTTATAGTCAACATTAATGTCATGTCCCAAACAAGCGTTTTCAGCCCGAGTGGAGCACATTTTGACTGTTTTTTTAAAAACATCATTGTACATTGAAATTTCTGCTTGCGTATGCTTTAGAAGCAAGAATTAAGAGGACTACATTCATTATTTCAGCTGAAAAATGCTTAGTTTATGATTTATAGTCAACATTAATGAAATGTTCCAAACAAGCGTTTTCAGCCCGAGTGGAGCACATTTTGACTGTTTTTTTAAAAACATCATTGTACATTGAAATTTCTGCTTGCGTATGCTTTAGAAGCAAGAATTAAGAGGACTACATTCATTATTTCAGCTGAAAAATGCTTAGTTTATGATTTATAGTCAACATTAATTAAATGTCCCCAACAGCGTTTTCAGCCCGAGTGGAGCACATTTTGACTGTTTTTTTAAAAACATCATTGTACATTGAAATTTCTGCTTGCGAATGCTTTAGAAGCAAGAATTAAGAGGACTACATTCATTATTTCAGCTGAAAAATGCTTAGTTTTTGATTTGTAGTCAACATTAATGAAATGTCCCCAACAGCGTTTTCAGCCCGAGTGGAGCACATTTTGACTGTTTTTTTTAAAAACATCATTGTACATTGAAATTTCTGCTTGCGTATGCTTTAGAAGCAAGAATTAAGAGGACTACTTTCATTATTTCAGCTGAAAAATGCTTAGTTTTTGATTTGTAGTCAACATTAATGAAATGTCCCCAACAGCGTTTTCAGCCCGAGTGGAGCGCATTTTGACTGTTTTTTTTAAAAACATCATTGTACATTGAAATTTCTGCTTGCGTATGCTTTAGAAGCAAGAATTAAGAGGACTACATTCATTATTTCAGCTGAAAAATGCTTAGTTTATGATTTATAGTCAACATTAATGAAATGTTCCAAACAAGCGTTTTCAGCCCGAGTGGAGCACATTTTGACTGTTTTTTTAAAAACATCATTGTACATTGAAATTTCTGCTTGCGTATGCTTTAGAAGCAAGAATTAAGAGGACTACATTCATTATTTCAGCTGAAAAATGCTTAGTTTATGATTTATAGTCAACATTAAGGAAATGTTCCGAACAAGCGTTTTCAGCCCGAGTGGAGCACATTTTGACCGTTTTTTAAAAAACATCATTGTACATTGAAATTTCTTTTTGCGTATGCTTTAGAAGCAAGAATTAAGAGGACTACATTCATTATTTCAGCTGAAAAATGCTTAGTTTATGATTTATAGTCAACATTAATGTAATGTCCCAAACAAGCGTTTTCAGCCCGAGTGGAGCACATTTTGACTGTTTTTTTAAAAACATCATTGTACATTGAAATTTCTGCTTGCGTATGCTTTAGAAGCAAGAATTAAGAGGACTACATTCATTATTTCAGCTGAAAAATGCTTAGTTTATGATTTATAGTCAACATTAATGTCATGTCCCAAACAAGCGTTTTCAGCCCGAGTGGAGCACATTTTGACTGTTTTTTTAAAAACATCATTGTACATTGAAATTTCTGCTTGCGTATGCTTTAGAAGCAAGAATTAAGAGGACTACATTCATTATTTCAGCTGAAAAATGCTTAGTTTATGATTTATAGTCAACATTAATGAAATGTTCCAAACAAGCGTTTTCAGCCCGAGTGGAGCACATTTTGACCCTTTTTTTAAAAACATCATTGTACATTGAAATTTCTGCTTGCGTATGCTTTAGAAGCAAGAATTAAGAGGACTACATTCATTATTTCAGCTGAAAAATGCTTAGTTTTTGATTTGTAGTCAACATTAATGAAATGTCCCCAACAGCGTTTTCAGCCCGAGTGGAGCGCATTTTGACTGTTTTTTTTAAAAACATCATTGTACATTGAAATTTCTGCTTGCGTATGCTTTAGAAGCAAGAATTAAGAGGACTACATTCATTATTTCAGCTGAAAAATGCTTAGTTTATGATTTATAGTCAACATTAAGGAAATGTTCCGAACAAGCGTTTTCAGCCCGAGTGGAGCACATTTTGACCGTTTTTTAAAAAACATCATTGTACATTGAAATTTCTGTTTGCGTATGCTTTAGAAGCAAGAATTAAGAGGACTACATTCATTATTTCAGCTGAAAAATGCTTAGTTTATGATTTATAGTCAACATTAATGAAATGTCCCCAACAGCGTTTTCAGCCCGAGTGGAGCACATTTTGACTGTTTTTTTAAAAACATCATTGTACATTGAAATTTCTGCTTGCGAATGCTTTAGAAGCAAGAATTAAGAGGACTACATTCATTATTTCAGCTGAAAAATGCTTAGTTTTTGATTTGTAGTCAACATTAATGAAATGTCCCCAACAGCGTTTTCAGCCCGAGTGGAGCACATTTTGACTGTTTTTTTTAAAAACATCATTGTACATTGAAATTTCTGCTTGCGTATGCTTTAGAAGCAAGAATTAAGAGGACTACTTTCATTATTTCAGCTGAAAAATGCTTAGTTTTTGATTTGTAGTCAACATTAATGAAATGTCCCCAACAGCGTTTTCAGCCCGAGTGGAGCGCATTTTGACTGTTTTTTTTAAAAACATCAATGTACATTGAAATTTCTGCTTGCGTATGCTTTAGAAGCAAGAATTAAGAGGACTACATTCATTATTTCAGCTGAAAAATGCTTAGTTTATGATTTATAGTCAACATTAATGAAATGTTCCAAACAAGCGTTTTCAGCCCGAGTGGAGCACATTTTGACCGTTTTTTTAAAAACATCATTGTACATTGAAATTTCTGTTTGCGTATGCTTTAGAAGCAAGAATTAAGAGGACTACATTCATTATTTCAGCTGAAAAATGCTTAGTTTATGATTTATAGTCACCATTAATGTAATGTCCCAAACAAGCGTTTTCAGCCCGAGTGGAGCACATTTTGACTGTTTTTTTAAAAACATCATTGTACATTGAAATTTCTGCTTGCGTATGCTTTAGAAGCAAGAATTAAGAGGACTACATTCATTATTTCAGCTGAAAAATGCTTAGTTTATGATTTATAGTCAACATTAATGTCATGTCCCAAACAAGCGTTTTCAGCCCGAGTGGAGCACATTTTGACTGTTTTTTTAAAAACATCATTGTACATTGAAATTTCTGCTTGCGTATGCTTTAGAAGCAAGAATTAAGAGGACTACATTCATTATTTCAGCTGAAAAATGCTTAGTTTATGATTTATAGTCAACATTAATGAAATGTTCCAAACAAGCGTTTTCAGCCCGAGTGGAGCACATTTTGACCGTTTTTTTAAAAACATCATTGTACATTGAAATTTCTGTTTGCGTATGCTTTAGAAGCAAGAATTAAGAGGACTACATTCATTATTTCAGCTGAAAAATGCTTAGTTTATGATTTATAGTCAACATTAATGAAATGTTCCAAACAAGCGTTTTCAGCCCGAGTGGAGCACATTTTGACTGTTTTTTTAAAAACATCATTGTACATTGAAATTTCTGCTTGCGTATGCTTTAGAAGCAAGAATTAAGAGGACTACATTCATTATTTCAGCTGAAAAATGCTTAGTTTATGATTTATAGTCAACATTAATGAAATGTTCCAAACAAGCGTTTTCAGCCCGAGTGGAGCACATTTTGACCCTTTTTTTTAAAAACATCATTGTACATTGAAATTTCTGCTTGCGTATGCTTTAGAAGCAAGAATTAAGAGGACTACATTCATTATTTCAGCTGAAAAATGCTTAGTTTTTGATTTGTAGTCAACATTAATGAAATGTCCCCAACAGCGTTTTCAGCCCGAGTGGAGCGCATTTT